>NW_004949160.1:2256248-2256912 GCF_000317375.1 Microtus ochrogaster
GGAGGACAGTTCTGACCAGTGCTTTTGCTATCCCCTGTCCACGATGCTGTGAGGACACAGACAGGCGAAAGAGCTGCAGCTGCTTCCTTCCTAATTGTGGATTCTTGACTGGCAGACAACCCACGATGCCCACTACCTGGTCCCCAGACTCAGCCACCCAGAAGGAGCCACGTGCATTCAGGTATGACTTAGTGATGTCAGCCATGTCTGCTTGCAAAGATGTAGACACATAGTTTCTCCAAAAAAGCCAGTCAAAAAGCCTCAGACAAAGGAGTACAAAGAGGCAGCACAGTGTGGCCAGGAGCCAGGAGCCATAAACCAGGACTATGGTCAGGAGTATCCCAAGTAAGGTCAGGAGAATCTGGGGCAGTGTTAACATACGGCGGAAAGAAGCAGAGGAATGTTCTATCATGCCCCTGGAGAACAATTCCAGGGCCCTTTTGTGGTCCCTCTCCTGGTACTGGCGGATGTGATAAGGAGCCATGGGAGACCCGTGGCTCTCAAATATCAGTGATCACAGGAACAGCGAGACCTTCTTGCACAGCTTCCTTGAGACCTGCAGGAGACAGAGGAAGCCATGTCAGTCCCCAAACCTTCCCAGCCTCCCAGAAATCAGGGAGACTCTACAGATGGCTGTGCCTCTGTCAACACCTAGGAGGAAAAA
>NW_004949160.1:2259547-2261257 GCF_000317375.1 Microtus ochrogaster
TATCTCAGCAGTCAACACTTCAATTCTGATAGCACTGAAGAGGGTGGGAACAATTGCTACCTAAGATCTCAAATGGAAGGCCATCGGGGTTCCCTGAACATCCTTCCGGAAATAACAAGCATAAGAAATCAAAAATATTGCGGGCTGAGGGCTGGTGCGGTGGGTGAAGTTCTTGCCCAACAAGCGCAAACACCTGGGCTTGGATCCCCAGCACCAATACCAAGCTGAGCCTGTGGGAGGCAGAGTTCCAGATTCCAGAGCTAGATGCCTGGCCTAACTAGCTGAATTGTGAGCTCAGATTCAGCAGGAGACAGCCTGCCTTAAAATACAAAGTGGGAAGTGTTGGGAGAAAACACCTGCCGTTAACCCCTGGCATCTGTGAACATGCACCCATCTACACATGCCTGCACATACGCTCATGTGCACACGCACACTGCACACAAACCCCAAAAGCTTTATAAATCTGTATTTTCATAATAATAGAGAAGAAAGGATGCTGTGTGGCTTATTAACAACCAGGCACTTATTTTTGGACTCTAATATTTACTTAGCCTGCAAGGTTAATCAGCTGATGACATTGTCATACATGTTTATCACTGGATTTTGTTCATATTCACTCCCTATGAAATTAAGAAATATTAATGCAATATTCAAATTATATGGGAAAATTAGTATGGGAGTATTTATTGAGAAAAATAGAATCAGGAGGTGCAAGTTTGTGCAAAATATAACAAGAAATGGTAGATGCAAGCATTCTGTCCATTATCCATTAAGCTTGGGCTGTGTAGTGATATAATATGAGAATATCTCATACTCTCTAAGAGAATGGAACTTTTGCTGGGCCTCACAGTCAGAGTTAATAATGTACCTCAAGGTCACTCAGGACCGCCATTCTACTGTGTACTCAAACTGTTTCACCTGCCTTTAAGAGAACAGTGTGTTTCTAAGCCAGCACTCCCTAAGGATGAGGCTATGTTCAGCTCAAACACCAAGACTGTGAAGAGCCTGGCATCTCTCAGCTGCTGCCCAAGTTGGAGATGAACTCAGATCTCAAAGGGCAGCTGGCAGAACTCAACATTACCATGGCAAGAAAATCAAAGTTGGTGGTGGTCAGAAAGCATTTTTTTTTTTTTGCCAGTTCCTTAGCTGAAATCATCCCAGAAAAATCCAAGTTGGGCGAGCTTGTGAATTGGAGAAAAGGTTTAGCGGGAAATACATTGTCTTTGCAGCTCAGAGGAGCAGTCTGCCCAAGCCAGCTCAAAAAGCCATACGGAAAATAAACAAACGCTCCCAGAAGCCACACACTGACAGCAGTGCATAACACCATCCTTGAGGACTGGGTCTTCCCACGTGAAATTGTGGGTAAGAGGATCCCTGTGAAGCTGGATGGCAACTGGCTCATATAGGTTCATTCAGATAAAGTTCAGAAAAATATGGCAGACAAGGTGGAAGCTTTCTCTGGCGTGTTTAAGAAGCTCACGAGCAAGGATGTTAATTTTGAATCCCCAGATTTTTGCTTGCAAAGAAAATGACTGGGGTTCCTGCTCCTGTGCTGAGAGGATCCAGACAGGTGAGTGAGTGGCCCAGTGGCCCTTCAGTCCTAGGGAACTGAGTACAGGCCCCCTCCAACTCACTAAGCTCTCTGGCCATCCAGCAGGGTGTTTCCTGTCTCCTGGCTCTCTTTAGCATATTACAGCCTGCCCCCAAGGA
>NW_004949161.1:0-2367 GCF_000317375.1 Microtus ochrogaster
TAGGTTGTTTCCAGGTTCTGGCTATTACAAATAGTGCTGCTATGAACATAGTTGAACAAATGCTTTTGTAGTATGATTGGGCATCTCTTGGATATATTAACAAGAGTAGAATTGCTGGATCTTGAGGTAGGTTGACTCGCAGTTTTCTGAAAATCCACCACACTGATTTCCAAAGTGGTTGCACAAGTTTGAATTTCCACCAACAATGGATGGTTTTCCCCTTACTCCACATCCTCTGGAGCATAGGCTATCATTCGTGTTTTTGATAGCTATTCTGACAGGTATAAGATGGTATCTCAAAGTTGTTTTAATTTGCATTTCTTTGATCACTAAAGAGGTTGATCATGAGTTTAAGTGTCTTTTGGTCATTTGAATTTCTGTTGAGAAATCTCTGTTCAGTTCAGTACCCCATTTTTAATTGGGTTAATTAGAATTTTAATGTCTAGTTTCTTGAGTTCTTTATATATCTTGGAGATCAGACCTTGTCTGATGTAGGGTTGGTGAAGATCTTCTCCCATTAAGTAGGATGCCTTTTTGTCTTAATGGCAGTGTCCTTTGCTTTACAGAAGCTTCGCAGTTTCAGGAAGTCCCATTTATTCATTGTCGCTCTTATTTTCTGTGTTACTGGGGTTGTATGTAGGAAGTGGTCTCGTGTGCCCATGTGTTGCAGACTACTTCCCACTTTCTCTTCTATCAGGTTCAGTGTGGTCAGATTTATATTGAGGTCTTTAATCCATTTGGACTTGAGTTTTGTGCATGGTGATTGATATGGATCTATTCTCACTTTTCTACAAGTTGACATCCAGCTATACCAGCACCATTCGCTAAAGATGCTTTTTTCTTCCATTGTATAATTTTAGCTCCTTTGTTGAAAATCAGGTGTTCATAGGTTTGTAGATTATTATCTGGGTCTTCGATTCAATTCCATTGGCCAACATCTCTGTTTTTATGCCAATACCAAGCTGTTTTCATTACTGTAACTCTGTAATAGAGTTTGAAGTCAGAGATGGTAATGCCTCTGGAAGTACTTTTATTGTATAGGGTTGTTTTGGCTATCCTGGGTTTTGTTTTTCCATATAAAGTTGATTATTGTTTTGGCAGGGTCTGTGAAAAATTTTGTTGGGATTTTGATGGGGATTGCATTGAATCTATAGATTGCTTTTGGTAGAATTACCACTTTTATTATGTTGATCCTCCCAATCCAAGAGATGGGATATCCTTCCATATTCTGTTATCCTCTTCCATTTCTTTTTTGAAAGCCTTAAACTTCTTATTTATTTATTTATTGTTTTTTTAAATTGAAAAAAAAATTCTGGCTCCTCCCAACTTCCCATTTCCTCCGCCTTCCCACTCCTTTCCCCCTTCCCCCCACTCCTTTCCCTCTCGCTCTCCAGTAATAAGATCAGTCAGGGTTCCCAGCCCTGTGGAAAATCCAAGGTCCTCCACCCTCCATCCAGGTCTAGGAAGGTGAGCATCCAACCTGGCTAGGCTTCCACAAAGCCAGAACATGAAGTAGGATCAAAACCCAGTGCCATGTCCTTGGCTTCTCATCAGTCCTCATTGTCCACCATATTCAGAGAGTCCAGTTTTATCCCATGCATTTTCAGTCCCAGTCCAGCTGGCCTTGGTGAACTCCCAATAGATCAGTCCGACCATCTCAGTGGGTGGGTGCCCCCCTCACGGTCTTGACTTCCTTGCTCATGTTTTCCCTCCTTCTGTTCCTCATTTGGACCTTGGGAGCTCAGTCCATTGCTCCAATGTTGGTCTCTGTCTCTATCTCCATCCATCACCAGATGAAGGTTCTATGGTGATATGCAAGATATTCATTAGTATGGCTATAGGATCGGACCATTTCAGGCTCTCTCTCCTCAGCTGCCCAAGAACCTATTTGGGTACATCTCTCTGGACCACTGGAAACGCCTCTAGAGTCAAGGCTCTTGCCAACCCTAAAATGGCTCCCTTAATTAAGATATATACTTCCCTGCTCCCATATACATCCTTCCATTATTCCAACCATCCCATTGCCCCAAGCTATCCCCATCCTCCCCTTCTCACTTGTCTCTCCCCATCTCCTCTTTCCTCCATCCCAGCCCACCCACAGTTCCCAATTTTTGCCCAGCAATCTTGTCTACTTCCAATATCCAGGAGGATAACTGTATGTTTTATTTTGGGTTCACCTTCTTATTTAGTTTGTCTAGGTTTGCGAATTATAGGCTCAATGTCCTATATTTATGGCTAGAAACCAATTATGAGTGAGTACATCCCATGTTCATCTTTTTGGATCTGGGTTACCTCAGTCAGGATAGTGTTTTCTATTTCCATCCATTTGCATGCAAAATTCAAGAAGTCATTGTTTTTTACTCTAAT
>NW_004949161.1:2997-4032 GCF_000317375.1 Microtus ochrogaster
CAGAAGCTTCTCAGTTTCAGGAGGTTCCATTTGTTCAATGTTGCCCTTAATGTCTGTGCTGCTGGGGTTATACATAGGAAGCGATCTCCTGTGCCTATATGTTGTAGAGTACGTCTCACTTTCTCTTCTATCAGGTTCAGTGTGTTCAGATTGATATTGAGGTCTTTGATATATTTTGACTTGAGTTTTGTGCATGGTTATAGATATGGGTTTATTTTTATTTTTCTACAGGTTGACATCCAGTTGTGCCAGCACCATTTGTTGAAGATGCTCTCTTTCTTCCATTGTGTACTTTTAGCTCCTTTATCAGTACTCAGATGTTCATAGGTTTGTGGGTTAAATTCTGGGTTTTCTATTTGATTCCATTGGTTGACTTCTCTGTTTTTATGCCAATACCAGGGTGTTTTGATTACTGTAGCTCTATAACAGAGTTTGAAGTCAGGGATGGTAATGGCTCCAGATGATCCTTTGTTGTATAAGATTGTTTTGGCTCTCCTGGGTTTTTTGTTTTTCCATATAAAGTTGATTATTGTCCTCTGAAGATCTGTGAAGAATTTTGATGGGATTTTGATGGGGATTGCATTGAATCTGTAAATTGCTTTTGGGAAAATTGCCAATCTTACTATGTTGATACTCCCAATTCAAGAGCAAGGGAGATCCTTCCATTTTCTGGTATCCTCTTCAATTTCTTTCTTCAAAGACTTAACGTTCTTGTCAAATAGATCTTTCAATTCCTTGGTCAGAGTTACCCCAAGATATTTTATGCTATTTGTGGGTATTGTGAAAGGTGATGCTTCTCTGATTTCCCTCTCTGATTCCTTATGCTTTGTATAAAGGAGGGCAACTGATTTTTTTGGAGTTGATCTTGTATCCTGCCACATTACTAAAGTAGTTCTTTGGTGGAATTTTTGGGGTTGCTTATGTATACTATCATATCATCTGCAAATAACGAAAGTTTAACTTCTTCCTTTCCAATTCGAATCCCCTTGATCCCATTATGTTGTCTTATTGCTATTGCTAGAACTTCAAGCACTA
>NW_004949161.1:5520-6596 GCF_000317375.1 Microtus ochrogaster
ATGTCTGTTAAGTCCATTTGATTCATTACCTCCATTAATTCTCTTATTTCTCTGTTAGGTTTCTGTCTGATTGACCTGTCCATTGCAGAGAGAGGTATGTTGAAGTCTCCTACTGTTAATGTGTGCGGTTTGATGTCTGTCTTGAGTTTTAGTAATGTTTCTTTTATGTATGTGGGTGCTTTTATATTAGGGACATAGATATTCAGGATTGAGACTTCATCCTGATGAATTGTTCCTGTTATGAGTATAAAATTTTCCTCTCCATCTCTTCTGATTGATTTTAGTTTGAAGTCAACTTTCTTAGAAATTAGTATGGCCACACCTGCTTGATTCTTAGGTCCATTTGCTTGATAAGCCTTTTCCCAGCCCTTTACTCTGAGTAGATACCTGGTTTTGTGGTTGAGGTGTGCTTCTTGTAAACAGCAGAATGTTGGATCCTGTTTTTGTATCCAATCTCTTAGCCTGTGCCTTTTTATAGGTGAGTTGAGTTCATTGACATTTAGTGATATTCATGACCAGTGGTTGTTAACTCTGGTCGTATTTTTGGTAGTAGAGTTTATATGTTTCCCTTCTTTGAGTAGTACTGGTGAAGGGTCTCTAGATGTCTGAGTTATTGTGGGCATAGTTGGGCTCCTTGGTTTGTGAATTTTCTTCTATTCTGTAATTATGGATTTGTGGCTACATATTGTTTAAATTTGTTTTTCTCCTGGAAAATTTTGGGTTTTTTTTCCATTTATAGTGAATGAAAGCTTCGCTGGGTATAGTAGTCTGGGCTTGCATCCATGGTCTCTTAGTTTCTGCAGTACCTGTATCCAGGACCTTCTGTCTTTCATGGTTTCCATAGAGAAGTCAGGTGTCAGTCTGATAGATTTACCTTTATAAGTTATTTGACATTTTTCCTTTGCAGCTCTTAATATTCTTTCTTTATTCTGTATGTTTTGTGTTTTTATTATTATATGGTGAGTGGATATTTTTTTTGATCCAGTCTATTCGGTGTTCTGTATGCCTCATAGGTATATCTTTCTTTAGGTTGGGAAAGTTTTGTTCTATAATTTTATTAAATATATTTTCTGGAC
>NW_004949161.1:6696-11762 GCF_000317375.1 Microtus ochrogaster
TCTTAGGTTTGGTCTTTTTATTGTGTCCCAGATTTCCTGAATGTTTTGTGATGAGGTCTATTGGATTTGCCTTTTTTTTTTTTTGATCAGTGCGTTTATTTTCTCTATGGTATCTTCAGAATCTGAGATTCTTTCTTCTATCTCTTGTTTTCTGATGGTTATGCTTGTTTCTGTAGTCTCTATTCACTTACCTAGATTTTCCATGTCCAGCCAGCCCTCTGTTTGTGTTTTCTTCCTTGCCTCCATTTCAGGTTTCAAATCTTGAACTGTTTCTGTTATCTCTTTGATTGTTTTTTCTTGGTTTCCTAGGATATCATTCACAGATTTACTCAATTCTTCAAACTTTCTGTTATTCTTCTCATCCATTTCTTTAAGGGAGTTTTTCACCTCCTGTTTAAGGTCCTCTATCACTTTCATAAAGTCAATTTTTCCTACTTTTTCTTGATTATGTTCATGTCCTCCTGTAGTGAGGTCGCTGGGTTCTGGTGGTTTCATGTTGTTTTTCAGAATGTTGGGTGAATTCTTGCATTGGCACCTGCCCATCTCTTCCTCCAAATGCTCCCCTATGGATCTTCTGTTACAAGATCAGGTCTCCTTGCCCACTGATGTACCTTCCCAGTGATGGCTCTCCTGGTGCCGAGATCAGATCTCCGTGCTGGTCAGGTAGCTCATAAACAAAGGGCCTACCTTGCTTTCTGCAGGCAGGCTTGAGACAAAGGAACTACTGTCTGCCCAGTTGCCCTCACAACTCGGTTCCAGCACCCAAACAGAGTGAGCTGGGTGATGTTATATTCCAGAAGAGGGGAGGGAGGCAGAAGGGGGGCATTTCTGGATACATACTCGGTGGGATAGGAAGAGAGAGGCAGTATCCAGGGAGTATAGCCCCTGCAGGAAGACCAGGAAGTATAGGGGGATGAGGAATGTCTGAGTTTCGTGTCCCAGGCTGCTGCCGCAGGTCAGAAACTCACTCACCCCATTGATGGCTCTTCTGGTGCCGAGATCAGATCTATGTGCTGGTCGGGTAGCCCATAAACAAAGGGCCTACCTTGCTTGCTACAGGCAGGCTATTGAGACAAAGGAACTACTGTCTGCCCAGTTGCCCTCACAACTCGGTCCCAGCACCCAAACAGGCTGAGTGGGTGATGTTATGTGCCTGAAAAAGGGAGGCAGCCTTAAAGTTCTTGTAAAATAGATCTTTCACTTCCTTGGTTAGAGTTACCCCAAGATACTTTATGCTATTTGTGGCTATCATGACATGTGAGTTTCTCTGATTTTTCTCTCTGCTTCTTTGTTCTTTTTGTATTGGAGGGCAACTGAATTTTTGGAGTTGATCTTGTATCCTGCCACGTTACTAAAGGTGTTTATCAGCTGCAGGATTTCTTTGGTAGAGTTTTTGGGGTTGCTTATGTACACTATCATATCATCTGCAAATAATGAAAGTTTAACTTCTTTCTTTCCAATTTGAATTCTGTTGATCTCCTTATGTTGTCTTATTGCTGTTGCTAGAACTTCAAGTACTATATTGAATGGGTATGGAGAGAGTGGACAGCCTTGTCATATTCCTGATTTTAGTGGAATAGCTTTAAGTTTCTCTCCATTTAATTTGATGTTAGCTGTCAGCTTGCTGTATATTGATTGCTTTTATTATATTCAGGTATGAACTTTGTATTCCTAACCTCTCCCAGACCTTTATCATAAAGGGGTGTTGAATTTTGTCAAATGCTTTTTCAGCATCTAATGAAATGATCATATGGATTTTTTCTTTCAGTTTATTTATATGGTGGATCACTTTAATAGATTTTTGTATGTTGAACCAGCCCTGCATCTCTGGGATGAAGCCTACTTGATCATAAAGGATAAATTTTTGGATGTGTTCTTGGATTCAGTTTGCCAGTATTTTATTGAGAATTTTTGTGTCAATGTTCATGAATGAGATTGTTCTGTAATTTTCTTTCTTGGTTGGGTCTTTGTGTGGTTTTGGTATCAGGGTAACTGTAACTTCATAAAAGAAGTTTGGCAATGACTCTTGTGTTTCTATATTGTGAAACACATTAAGGAGTATAGGTATTAGCTCTTCTAGGAAGTTCTGGTAGAATTCTGCATTGAAACCATCTGGTCCTAGGTTTTTTGGTTTTTTGTTTGTTTGTTTGTTTTGTAGGATGGTTTTTGATGACAGCTTCTAATTCCTCGCCACTTAAAGGTCTATTCATATTGCTCACCTGGTCTTGATTTAATTTTGATATATGGTACTTATCTTTAAAAATGTCCATTTCTTTCACATTTTCCAATTTTGTGGCATACAGGCATTTGTAGTAAGATCTAATGATTCTCTGAATTTCCTCCGTGTCTCTATGTCCTCCCTTTCATTTCTGATTTTGTTAACTTGCCTGTTCTCTCTGTGCCATTTGATTAATTTGGATAGGGGTTTGTCAATCTTGTTGAATTTCTCCAGGAACCAACTTTTTGTTTCCTTAATTGTTTGGATTGTTTTCTGTGATTCTATTTTATTGATTTCAGCCCTCAGTTTGATTATTTTCAGTATTCTACTCCTCCTGGGTGACTCTGCTTCTTTTTTTCTAGTGCTTTCAGCTGTGCTGTTAAGTCTCTAATGTGATCTTTCTCCTTTTTCTTTATGTGGGCACTTATTGCTATGAACTTTCCTCTTAGCACTGATTTAATAGTGTCCCATATGTTTGTGTATGTTGTGTCTTTATTTTCATTGAATTCAAAGAAGACTTCAATTTCTTTGTTTATTTCTTCCTTGACCCAGGAGTGGTTCAGTAGTTGACTGTTCAGTTTCCATGAGTTTGTAGGCTTTCTCTGGGTAGAATTGTTGAATTCTAAATTTATTCCATGATGATAAGATAGTACAGAGGTGGTTAATACAATTCCTATGTATGTGTGGATGTTTTTTTTACCAATTATGTAATCAATTTTTGAGAAGGTTCCATGAGATGCTGAGAAGAAAGTATATTCTTTTCTGTTTGGGTTGAATGTTCTATAGATGTCTGTTAAGTCCATTTGGTTCTTTACATCTGTAAGTTTTCTTATTTCTCTTTTCAGTTTCTTTCTGGTTGACCCATTTGGATGGACCTCTTCAACAAGAGCAGGGAGTTTGGAAGTCCAAGGAACCCACAGACCATTAAAGAGCTTTTAAAATGATAAGCAGCTAGGTTGCAGCTGCTCTAAATTTTGGCCTCACCTGTCTCCAATTTCAAAATGGTGAATGTACCATTTCTGCTAGGTTTGTGGCCACTAGATAGGAGTCACACTCAGCACGTCAATGTAATGGCATAAATGAATGCAGACAGATTGTAAATATATATATATACAGATTTAATGGAGAAATAGACTTACAGAACCACCGTTCCCACAGAGACCAGGAAAGCAGAAGCAGCAGCTGGGAGCATGCTTTCCCAATTTATAGCCAAAAATTAGCCTGAGGCAAACACACCCGCTTAGGGGAGGGACTTATCCCTACATCTCCCCTTTTTGTCTAAATAAGACAGAACTAAACCAAATACAACTATATACAATAAAAACAAATAATAAATATAACAAACAATATTGAGAACAAAAGTTTTGCTAAACATTCTATCTCAAGGAGTCTAAATAATGTAGAGAGTAACTACAATTATATAATCCTCAACTCAGTCAAAGGTCTGAGAAGAGAATAAATATTACTTAAAAAACGAGATATATCCAAAATGTGCAACAATTGACAGAGACAACTGGATACCTGGGCAATCACCCAAAGTCTTGTTTGCAATGTTAAGTCGACCAACTTTGGCTAAGGCCTAACATAACTGACATACCATTATTAAAGGCAGGGAACTTTTCAAAACTATCTTACCCTGTCTTGGCAGGATATGACAGTCCTGTTTTATCCATTGATGCATGCTCTGTATCTCGGTCAGTGGTTGAGTTATGGGCATTTCTTTGCCCAAAGGCCAGTTCTGCCAAATAGAAATGCTCCAGGTGGAGTGTCTTTGGTGCTCAACATTCTCTCAGGAATAGAGCAGTGTTGCCAGGAGCAATTGTGTCTCACTACCACAAAACTCTGAGTTAGATTAAAGGCCATTTTCTACAGCTCTTTGAAGAGGTTGAAGATTATCTATCTATACTGAGTATAATCTCTATATATCTAGGGAACCTGACTAGTCTAATTATAAATGACAAACTTAGCTGACTATTTATTTATATAATTCTCAATATCTATCTAACTTAAAGACTAAGACAATAAACAACCGTGTAACAAATGAGGATAATGACCTCCAAATATAAACACTGTACAAATATACATTGCAATATGGTAAATATATATCAATACACAAACATTATATAAGTATCTTAATCAGAGGTAGAAATGTACACTACAATATTTTAAATATATACAATATATATATAAATACAATATATGTCAATACATAAAAATATTTTAAACAGAGATAGAAACCTGCATGCATACACTAGTTAATATAATTTAACTTTGTATCAATATAGAAGAATCGATACCAATATATTTGTTTAAAATCAGTAACTCACAATTATAAATCTATTAATCCATCATTCCCCTTTTTTTCTCAAAATGATCCCTGAGCTTATAAAATTCCTCCCCCAACCTCCCAACCCCTAAATGATGTCCCTAAACCCAGGGGCAAACTTTACTGGGAGAGCGGACGTCGTCCTCTAGAATTACTTCCAGCTGTTATGGGGGTGACGCTTTTTCTGGGGGATTCTGTGAAAGAAAAATGATGGTTAAATTTTAACATCAATGTCTTTTAAAATTGCAAATAGTCTCTGAGTATTTTGTGGAGGTCTGGCCAGAATGTTGTACAAGATGTGCACCATTTCAGCTAGCCAAGTTGGGATTGTCTTGTGCAGCTGGTACCCAAAACAGGTCTTGTAGTAGTGCTATCAGTATCATGACGTCATATCAAGCAAGTAGAGTTGTTGTTGTGGGGCCCCATCTTCTTCCTGGAAACTTCAAATGTCACTTCAGGAAAAACTCATTGTTCATTGTGAAAAACTTAAACATTAATCATATAGACACATATAGACATACA
>NW_004949161.1:13612-14881 GCF_000317375.1 Microtus ochrogaster
CTAGTTGACAAAGTCTCAGCTTGCCTTTTATAATTAACTCAGAGACTTTTTCCACATAAGTTTTCAGTTTCTTACTTGGTTTATGTGGTAAAAAAGATCCATCCGAAAATAATATCATCTCTCTGCATTAAAATTCCTGTAATAGTAATTTTTGATGGTAGTATGAGGAGAATACAATCGAGCTCTGGATTCACCCTGTCCACATGTGCCTGTTGTAATTTTTCCTCAATCATTGTCAGTTCCTTTTCTGCTTCAGCTGTTAATTCTCTGAGACTGTTTAAATTTTTTATCACCATCCAAGGTTTTGTTCAAATGAATTATTAGATCAGGTGTTATTCCAATAGCTGGTCATAGACGGGAAATGTCTCCTTACAGTCTTTGAAAGTCATTAAATTAGGTGATCTCTCCTAATTTGTGCTTTTTGTGTCTTAATTTTTTGCAAACCTATTTTATAACCTAAATAAATAACAGAATCTCCCTTCTGAATCTTTTCAGGAGCGATTTGAAGTCCCCATTTAGGTAAAAGTATCTTTATTTCTTCAAACATGTTCAAGTTATCCATGTTTGGATCGGATAAAAATATGTCGTCCATGTAATGGAATACTATAGATTTGGGAAGTTTCTTGCATATTATTTGCAATGGTTGGTTCACAAAATATTGGCACAGGGAGGGGCTATTTATCATACCCTGGGGGAGGACGGCCCAGTGGTACCTCCTCGAAGGTTGAGAATTTTTATAAATAGGCACTGTGAAGGCAAATTTTTCTCTATCTTCTTTTTGCAAAGGTATAGAGAAAAAACAATCCTTTAAATCAATAACTATGAGAGGCCATCCTTTTGGTAATAAAGAGGGTAAAGGAATTGCAGATTGCAGAGGGACCATAGGTTGAATAACCTTGTTGATGTCCCTGATATCTGTCACCATTCTCCATTTACCTGATTTTTTCTTAACCACAAGTACAGGAGAATTCCAAGGGCTGGTAGATTCTCCTAGATGCCCAGTATCTAATTGTTCTTGTACCAGCTGTTCTAAAGCCTGTAACTTTTCCTCAGCTAAAGGCCATTGCTCTGTCCATATTGTTTTCTCAGTCAACTATTTTAGAGGCAAGGCTTTTGGTATCTCTGAAGGGACATCTGTTGTTTGTTCTTGTACAGCCCGAATGACCTGCATTCATTCGTCCAATGTCTGCCTTTTCCACATCTTCTACATAAACCTGAAGGCTGAGTCCTCCTATTTCTGTTATTTCTAGAAGATGCATTATTATTATT
>NW_004949161.1:16211-30885 GCF_000317375.1 Microtus ochrogaster
TTTCAGTTCCTACAGAAAGGGACTGAAGCTTACAATCCAAATCAGCTGTTCCCTCTTCCATAGTATTGAATTTCTCCTTAACATCAGCCTGTACCTTTTTTAAGTTTTGCTCAGTTGATCGAGTCATGTTAAACAAAGATCTGTTCTCTTCCTGGAGAACTTCAAACTGAGTCTTGAAATTGTTGTCATTCTCAATTGTTTTTAAGCATTCAGTCTCTGCCTTAAGAATCCTAAATTCGTCTAGTAAAGACTTTATCTTATTTCTATTATGAAACCATTTAGTGCCAATGAAAACTACAAATCTCAGAAGGATCCATAGATGAGGGGTGATAGACACCGCTTGTAAAATCTCCCACATAGTATAATTAAAAAACCTGTTAAATTCTTGAATAGTAACATGTTCAAACATTTTATTTATAAGAGAATTTTTTTACCTGTAATGATCAGTTCCTGCCAGTGGTGGTCTCTGCATTTTTGGAGCCTGTCCTGGAACTAGCTCTTGTAGACCTGGCTGGCCTTGAACACACAGAGATCCGTCTGCCTCTTCTTCCTACGTGATGAGATTAAAGGCGTGCGCCACCACCGCCTGGCCAAGTCACTTTGTATCAGACCAAATCTGCCGCTGTGGCCCCTTTTGTTGCAAAGCCGCAGGTACTTGAGCTTCTGCTAATTCAGGCAGTGGGGTTCCACTGCAAACTTAGCCAAGGCAGGCAGGGCAGAATGGGCCTGTGTGGCCGAGTGTGTCTCAGACTCGGTACTGGGGCCCAAGTCAGGAACTAAAAAACAACACCCGGGAGCGTGCTGTGTTTGCTAGTGGGCTACCACTTGAGTCGGGGGCAAAATAGCCCGATGTTGGACTCCAAAATGTAAGGGCGTAAACGAATGCAGACAGATTGTAAGAATATATACATAGCTTTAATGGAGAAATAGACTTACAAAATCACCGTTCCCACAGAGACCAGGAAAGCAGAAGCAGTGGCTGCGAGCACGCTCGCCAAATTTATAAGCAAACATTAGCCCAAGGAGAACACGCCCCCTAAGGGGCGGGAATTATCCCTACAGCTTTGAATCAGTTTGATCCAGTTTTGAACCAGTCTACACTGATTTGATCCAGTTTGAACCAGTTTGACTAAGTCTGATCCAGTTTGATCCAGTATTGAACCTGTAGACACTGGTATGATACAGTTTGAACCAGTTTGATCTGGTTTGAACCGGTCTAAACTGGTTTGATCCAATTTGAACCAGTTTGATGCAGTCTGATTTTGTTTGAACCAGTTTTGAACTAATCTACACTGGTATGATCCAGTTTGAACCACTTTGATTCGGTCTGATTCAGTTTGATCACGTTTGAACAGGGTTAAGCTGGTTTGATCCATTTTGAGCCGGCCTGAACCGGTTTGAGCCAGTCTAAACCGTTTTGATTAGGTTCGAACAAGTTTGATCTGGTTGGAACCAGTCTAATCCAGTTTGAACCTGGTTTGATCTGGTCTGAACCACTTGAAACCAGTTTGAGCCGGTTCAATCAGGTCTAAACCGGTATTTTCTGGATTGAACCAGTTTGATCTGATTTTGGACTGGTCTAAACCGGTTTGATCCATTATGAAACAGTTTGATCCAGTGTGATCCACTTTAATCTGTTTTGACACGGTTTAAACTAGTTTGATCTGGTTTGAGATGGTCTAAACCAGTTTGAACAGGTCTAAACCGGTTTTATCTGGATTGAACCAGTTTTGTCAGATTTTGGACTGGTATAAACTGGTTTAATCAGGTATGAACCAGTTTGATCTGGTCTGATCCAGTTTGATCCAGTTTGAACCAGTCTACACAGGTATGCTCCAGTTTGAACCAATTTGATCTGGTCTGATCCAGTTTCATCCGATTTGACCCTGACTAAGCTGGTTTGATCCTTTTTGACCCAGCCAAAACCATTAAGAACTGGTCTAAACCGGTTTAATTCGGTTTGGCCGACCTGTAGTGATCTAATACAGACTGTGCAGGTTTGATCCTGTTTTATCCGGTGTGATCCAATTTCAACCAGGTTTGAATAAGTCTACACTGGTATGATCCAGTTTGATCCAGTCTGATCCAGTTTGATCTGGTTTGCACTGGACTCAGCTGGTTATATCCTTTTTGAGCCAACCTAAACTGGTTTGATTCGCTTTGAACCAGTTTTATCTGGTTTGGATCCTTCTAAACCAATTTGAAACGTGTTTGATCCGGTCTTAACCAGTTGAAATTGGTTTTATCCGATTTGAGCCAGTCTAAACTGGTTTTATCTGGATTGAACCAGTCTGATCCGTTTTTGGACTGGTCTAAACCAGTTTGAACCAGTCGAAACAGGTTTTATACAGTTTGGCCAACCTGTAGTGATCTTATCCATATTGTGCAGGTTTAATCCACTATGAGCCAGTTTGATCCAGTTCTGAACCAGTCTACACTGGTTTGATCCAGTTTGATCTGGTCTGATCAAATTTGATCCAGTTTTAAACCAGTCTACACTGGTATGATCCAGTTTAATCCTGTCTGAAGCAGTTTTATCCGATTTGAACTGGGAAAAGCTGGGTTGATCCATTTTGAGCCATCCTAAACTGGTGTGAACCGGTCTAACCTCTTGGATTTGGTTTGGCCGTCCTGTAGCGATCTAATCCAGCTTGATGCAGTTTAATCTGCTTTGAACCAGTTTGATCCAGTTTTGAATCAGTCTACACTGGTATGTTCCAGTTTGAACCAGTTTAATCCAGTCTGATCCAGTTTGATCCAGTTTGAATTGGGCTAAGCTGGTTTGATCTGATTTTAGCTGGCCTAAACTGGTTTGAATTGGTCTAACCCAATTTGATTCAGTTCGAACAAGTTTCATTTTGTTTTGGAAAAGTCTAATCCTGTTTGAACCGGTTATGATCCTGTCTTATCCAGTTGAACCAGTTTGATCTGGTTTGAGCCAGTCAAAACTGGTTTTATCCAGACTGAACCAGTTTGATCTGATTTTGGACTGGTACAAACTGGTTTGATCTGGTTGAACCAGTTTGATCTGGTTTAATCCAGTTTTTTTCTGTTTTGAACCGGTCTAAACTGGTTTGATCCGGTTTGGCCATCCTGTAGCAATTTAATCTGGGTTGAGCCTGTTTAATCTGCTTTGAACCAGTTTGATCCAGTTTTGAACCAGTCTACACTGGTTTAATCCAGTTTGAACCAGTTTGATCTGGTCTGATCCAGTTTTGAACCTGTCTATACTGGCTTGTTCTGGTACTAACAAGTTTGATCTGGTTTCATCCTCTTTGTTCCGGTTTGAACCAGTCTAAGCTGGTTTGATCCTGTTTGACAATGCCTTAACCAGTTCGAACCAGTCTAAACTGGTTTGGATCGGTTTGAACCAGTATGATCTGGTTTGGAACCAGTCTGAACCAGTTTGAACCTGGTTTGATCTAGTGTGAATGAGAGAAACCAGTTTAATGCAGTTTGAGCAGGTCTAAACCGGTTTGCATAGGTCTAAACCTGTTGGACTAGGTTTGGGCGTCCTACCAATCTAATCCTGATTGAGCTGATTTATTCTACTTTGAAGCAGTTTGATGCAGTTTTGAACCAGTGTACACTGGTATGATCCAGTTTGAAACAGTTTGATAAGGACTGATCCAGTTTGATCCAGTTTGAACTGGGCTAAGCTGGTTTGAACCAGTATGAGCCAGCATAAACCGCTTTGAACCATTCTAAATCAGTTTGAACCGTGTTTGATTTGGTCTGGACCAGTTTAAACCAGTTTCTACCGATTTTGTACTGGTCTAAACCAGTTTGATCCGGTTTGATCCAGTCTACTCTGGATTGATCCAGTTTGAACTGGTCTCAATTTGTTAGATCCGATTTGTGCCAGTCTAAACAGCTTCGAACTGTTCTAAACCTGTAGGATTCAGTTTGGCTGTCCTGTTGTGAACTAATCTGGATTGAGTAAATTTAATCCACTTTGAACAAGTTTGATCTAGTTTTGAACCAATCTTCACTGGTTTGATCCAGTTAGAACCAGTTTGATCCAGTCTGATACAGTTTGATGCAGTTATGAACCAGTCTACACAGGTGTGATCCAGTTTGAATCAGTTTAATTGGGTCTGATCCAGTTTGATCCGGTTTGAACCAGGATAAGCTGGTTTGATTTGGTTGGAACAAGTTTGATCTGGTTTGGAACCAGTCTAAACCAGTTTTTTTCTGGGATTGATCTGGTCTTAACCACTTTAAACCAGTTTGAACTTGTTTGAGCCAGTATAAACTGGTTTTATCTGGATTGAACCAGTTTGATCCAATTTTGTACTGGGCAAAACCAGTTTGATCCGATTGTGTACTGGTCTATACCAGTTTGATCCAGTTTGATCCACTTTGATCTGCTTTGAACCAGTCTAAACTGATCTGGTTTGAATCGGTCTGAACTTTTTAGATCCTGTTTGAGCTGGTCTAAACTTGTAGGATTCAGTTTGGCCATCCTGTAGCAATCTAATGCGGATTGAGTAGGTTTAATCCACTTTGAAATAGTTTTATTCAGTTCTGAACCAGTCTACAATGGTATGATCGAGTTTGATCCTGTCTGATCCTGTGTGAACCGGTCTAAACGGGTTTGATCCAGTTTGAATCAGTTTGATACAGTCTGATTTAGTTTGAACCAATTTTGAACCAGTCTACACTAGTATGATCCAGTTTTAGCAACGTTGATCCGGTCTGATTCAATTTGATCCCGTTTGAACAGGGCTAATCTGGTTTGATCCGTTTTGAGATGGCCTGAACCGGTTTGAGTCGGTCTAAAGCGGTTTGATTCGGTTTGAATCAGTTTGTTTAATCTGGTTTGGAACCAGTTTAAACTGGTATAATCAGGTTTGAGACGCTCTGAACCGGTTTTATCTGAATTGAACCAGTTTTATACGATTTTGGACTGGTATAAACTGGTTTGACAGGTATGAACCAGTTTGATCCGTTTTGATCTGGTTTGAAACAGTCTAACCCGGTTTGATTCGTTTTGAACCAGTTTGATCTGGTTTGGAACCAGTCTAAACAGGTTTGAACTGGGCTTGATCTGGTCTGAACCACTTTAAACCACTTCGAGCCGGTTTGAGCCAGTCTAAACCGGTTTTATCTGGATTGAACCGGTTTGTTCCGATTTTGGTCTGGTCTAAACCGGTTTGATCCAGTATGAATCAGTTTGATCCAGTGTGATCCACTTTGATCCAGTTTGAACCAGACTAAATTAATTTGCTCTGGTTTGAGATGGTCTAAACTGGTTTGAACTTGTCTAAACCAGTTTTATCTGGATTGAACAAGTTTTGTCTGATTTTGGACTGGTCTAAATCGGTTTAATCCTGTATGAACCAGTTTGATCCAGTCTGAACCAGTTTTGTACTGGCCTATACTGGTATTATCCAGTTTGATCCAGTTTGATCCTGTCTGATCCAGTTTGATCCAGTTTGATCCTGGCTAAGCTGGTTTGATCCACTTTGACCCAGACAAAACTGGTTTGAACCGGTCTAAATCGGTTTGATTCGGTTTGGCCGACCTCTATTGATCTAATCCAGATTGTGCAGGTTTAATCGCTTTGAACCAGTTTGATCCAGTTCTGAAGCAGTCTACACTGATTTGATCCAGTTTGATCCACTGTGATACAATTTGATCCAGTTTTGAACCAGTCTACACTGGTATGATCCAGTTTGATCTGGTCTGATCCAGTTTGAACCAGACTAAGCTGGTTTGATCCATTTTGACCCATTCCAAACTGGTGTGAACCTGTCTAAACCTGTTGGATTCGGTTTGGCAGTCCTGTAATGATATAATCCATGTTGATGTGGTATAATCCACTTTGAACCAGTTTGATCCAGTTTTGAAACATTCTACACTGGTTTGATCCAGATTGAATCAGTTTGATACAGTCAGATCCAGTTTGATCCAGTTTTGAACCAGTCTACACTGATATGATCCAGTTTGAACCGGTTTAATCCAGTCTGATCCAGTTTGAATCAGGCTAAGCTGGTTTGATACGGTTTTAGCCTGCCTAAACTGGTTTGAACCGGTCTAATCCTGTTTGAATTGGTTCGAACAAGTTTAATCTGGCTTGAAACCAGTCTAAACCGGTTTGTACCGTGTTTGATCCATCTTAACCAGTTAAAACCGGTTTGATCCATTTTGAGCCAGTCTAAACTCATTTTATTTAGATTGAACCAGTTTGATCCAGTCTGATCCAGTTTTGAAACAGTCTACACTTTGATCATGTATAAACCAGTTTGATCCTGTTTCATCCTCTTTAATCTGGTTTGAAACAGTCTAAGCTGGTTTGATCCAGAATGTCCCTGCCTAAACCGGTTTGAACTGGTCTAAACCGGTTTGTATTGGTTTGAACCAGTATGATCTGGTTTGGAACAAGTCTGAACCAGTTTGAACCGGGTTTGATCCGGTCTGAACCAGTTGGAACCAGTTTGATCTGGTTTGAGCCGGTCTAAACCTGTTTGCACCGGACTAAACCTGTTGGATTTGGTTAGGCCGTCCTATAGCAAACTAATTGGAATTGAGACAGATTAATCCGCTTTGAACCAGTTTGATGCATTTTTGAGCCAGTCTACACTGGTTTGATCCAGTTTGAACCAGTTTGATCCAGTCTAACACAATATGATCCAGTTTTGAACCAGTCTACACTGGTATGATCCAGTTTGAACCAGTTTGATTCTGTATGATCCAGTTTCATCTGGTTTGAACTGATCTAAATTGATTTGATCCAGTTTGAACGAGTTTGATACGGACTGGTTTAGTTTGAACCAGTTTTGAACCAGAGTACACTGGTATGATCTACTTTGAACAACTTTGATCTGGTCTGAATCAGTTTGATCCCGTTTGAACAAAGATAAGCTGGTTTGATCTGTTTTGAGCCAGCCTGAACCGATTTGAGATGGTCTAAGCGGTTTGATTCGGTTTAAACCAGTTTGATCAGGTTTGGAACCAGTCTACACTGGTTTGATCCGGTATGAACTATTTTGATCCGGTTTCATCCTCTTTGATCTGGTTTGAACCAGTCTAAGCTGGTTTGATCCAGTTTGACAATGCCTAAACCAGTTTGAACTGGTCTCAAACAGTTTGCACCAGACTAAACCTGTTGAATTTAGTTTGGGTGTCCTGTAGCGATCTAATCCGGATTGAGCCAGTTTATTCTGCTTTTAACCAGTTTGATGCAGTTTTGAACCAGTCTACACTGGTATAATCCAGTTTGAACCAGTTTGATCTGGTGTGATCCACTTTGATCCAATTTGAACCTGGCTAAGCTGGTTTGAAAGTTTGAGCCAGTCCTAACCAGTTTGAACTATTCTAAACTTGTTTGGACCTTGTATGATTTGGTCTGAACCAGTTTAAACCAGATTGATCCGATTTTGTACTGTTCTAAAACTGTTTGATCTCATTTTGTACTGGTCTAAACCAGTTTGATTCGGTTTGATCCACTTTGATCCGGTTTGATCCAGTATGAACTGGTTTGATCCGGTATGAACGGGTCTCAACTGGTTAGATCTGGTTTGAGCCGGTCTAAACTGGTTTGAACTGGTCTAAACCTGTAGGATTCGGTTTGGCCTTCCTGTAGCATACTAATCCGGATTAAGTCGGTTTAATCCACTTTGAACCAGTTTGATCGAGCTTTGAAACAGTCTACAATGGTTTGATCCAGTTTGTTCCAGTCTGATCCAGTTTGATCCAGGTTTGAACCAGTCTACACTGGTATGATCCAGTTTGAAACAGTTTGATCCAGTCTGGTCCAGTTTGATCCAGTTTGAACCAGTCTAAATTTTTTTATCCAGTTTGAACCAGTTTGACCTGGTCTGATTTAGTTTGAACAAGTGTTGAACCATTCTACACTGGTATGATCCAGTTTGAACCACTTTGATTTGGTCTGATTCAGTTTGATCCCGTATGAACAGGGATAAGCTGGTTTGATTTGTTTTGAGCCGGCCTGAACCGGTTTGAGCAGGTCTAAAGCAGTTTGATTCGGTATGAAAGAGTTTGATCTGGTTTGGAACAAGTTTAAAACGGTTTGATCTGGTTTGAGCCGGTCTAAACCAGTTTTATCTGGACTGAACCAATTTCATCTGACTTTGGACTGGTCTAAACCAGTTTAATCCATTATAAACCAGACTGATCAGGTCTGATCCAGTTTAATACAGATTTGAACCAGTCTACATGGGTATGATCCAGTTTGAACCAGTTTGATCTGGTCTGATCCAGTTTGATCTTGTTTGAACCGGGATAAGCTGGTTTGATCCAGTTTTAGCTGGCCAAAACGGTTTTAACGGGTCTAACCCGGTTTGATTATGTTTGAACAAGTTTGATTTGGTTTGGAACCAGTCTTAACCTGTTTGAACAGGCTTTATTCTGATCTGAACCAGTTGAAACCTGTTTGATCTGGTTTGAGCCGGTCTAAAAGGGTTTGCACCTGTCTAAACCTGTTGGATTTGGTTTGGCCATCCTGTAGCGAACTAATCCGGACTGAGTCAGTTTAATCTGCTTTGAACCAGTTTGATGCAGTTTTGTGCCAGTCTACACTGGTTTGATCCAGTTTGAATCAGTTTGATTCGGTCTGATACACTTTCATCCAGTTTTGAACGAGTCTACAATGGTATGATCCAGTTTGAACCAGTTTGATCTGGTCTGATCCAGTTTGATACGGTTTGAAAAAGTCTAAACTCTTTTGATCCTGTTTGAACTAGTTTAATCCAGTCTGATTTAGTTTGAACCTCTTTTCAACCAGTCTACACTAGTATAATCCTGTTTGAGCCACTTTGATCCGGTCTGATTCAGTTTGATCCTGATTGAACAGGTCTATGCTTGTTTGATTTGTTTTGAGCCAGCCTGAACCGGTTTTAGCCAGTATAAAGCAGTTTGATTTGGTTTGAACCAGTTTGATCTGGTTTGAAACCAGTTTAAACCCGTTTTATCCAGTTTGACTGGTCTAAACCGGATTTTTCTGAATTGAACCAGTTTGATACAATTTTTGACTGGTCTAAACCAGTTTATTCAGAATGAACTAGTTTGATCCAATTTGATCCAGTTTGAATCGGTCTCAATTGATTTGATCATCCCTGAACCTGTCTAAACTGGTTTGATCCGGTTTGGCTGTCCTGTAGCGATCTAATCTGGATTGAGCTTGTTTAATCCAATTTGATCCAGTTTGATCCAGTTTTGATCCAGTCTAAAATGGTTTGATCCAGTTTGAACCAATTTGATCCGGTCTGATTTAGTTTGAACCAGTTTTGAACCAGTCTACACTGGTATGAGCCAATTTGAACCAGTTTGATCTGGTCTGATCCAGTTTGATCCTGTTTGAAACTAACTAAACTGGTTTGGTTGCGTTTGAGATGGCCTAAACCAGTTTGAACCGGTCTAAAGTGGTTTGATTCGGTTTGAACTAGTATGATCTGGTTTGGAACTAGCTTAAACCGGTTTGATCCAGTGTGAACCAGTCTAAGCTGGTTTTATCTGAATTGATCCAGTTTGATATGATTTTGGACTGGTCTAAACTGGTTTGATAGGTATGAACCACTTGACACGGTTTGATCCACTTTGATCCAGTCTAACTCAGGTTATATCTGTTCCAACCAATTTCATCTGGTTTGGAACCAGTCTAAACCAGTTTAAACAGCGTTTGATGCAGTCTGAACCACTTTTAACCAGTTTGAGCCGGTCTAAACTGGTTTGATCTGGATTGAGATAGTCTAAACCGGTTTGAGCCAGTCTAAACCGGTTTAACTGAATTGAACCAGTTTCCTCCTATTTGGACTAGTCTAAATCGGTTTAATTCGGTATGAACCAGTTTTTCTGGTCTGACCCAGTTTGATCCTGGCTAAGCTGGTTTGATCCGTTTTCAGCCTGCCAAAACCAATTTAAACCGGTCTAAACCGGTTTGTTTCAGTTTGGCCGTCCTGTAGCGATCTAATCCAGATTATGCAGGTTCAATCCGCTTTGAACCAATTTGATCCAGTTCTGAACCAGTCTACACTGGTTTGATCCAGTTTGATGTGGTGGGATCCAAATTGATACAGTTTAGAACCAGTCGACACTGGTATTATCCATTTTGATCCGGTCTGATCCAGTTTGATCCAGTTTGAACCAGGCTAAGCTGGTTTGATCCATTTTGAGCTGGCCTAAACCGGTGTGAACTGGTCTAAACCTGTTGGATTTGGTTTGGCTGTTCTGCAGCAATCAAATCCGGATTGATGTGATTTAATCTGCTTTGAACCATTTTGATCTAGTTTTGAAATATTCTACACTGGTTTGATTCAGTTTGAACCAGTTTGATCTAGTTTTGAACCACTCTGCACTGGTATGATCCAGTTTGAACCAGTTTGATCCGGTCAAATCCAGTTTGATCCTGTTTTAACTGAACTAAGCTGGTTTGATCCAGTTTGAGCCGGCCTAAACTGGTTTGATTCAGTTCAAACCAGGTTGATCTCGTTTGGAACCGTTGTAAACTGCTTTGAACTAGGTTTGATCCAGTTTGAGTAGATCTAAACCAGTATTGTCTGGATTGAACCAGTTTGATCGGATTTTGGACTGGTCTAAACCGGTTTGATCCGGTATGAATCAGTTTGATACGGTATGATCCAGTTTGATCATGTTTCAACTGAACTAAGCTGGTTTGTTCTGGTTTGAGATGGTCTAAACCAGTTTGAACCGGTCTAAACCAGTTTCTATCTGGATTGAACCAGTTTCATCCTATTTTGGACTGCTCTAAAGCCGTTTAATCTGGAATGAATGAGTTTGATCCGGTCTGATCCAGTTTGATCTAGTTTTGAACCAGTATACACTGGCATGGTCCAGTTTGAACTAGTTTGATCTGGTCTTATCAGGTTTGATCCGGTTTGATCCTGGCTAAGCTGGTTTGATCCGGTTTGAGCTGGCCAAAAGCGGTTTAAACTGGTTTGGCGGACCTGTTACAATATAATCCAGATTATGCATTTTCAATCCTCTTTGAACCAGTTTAATCCAGTTCTGAACCAATCTACAGTGGTTTGATACAGTTTGTTCTGGTGTGATCCAAATTGATACAGTTTTGAACCAGTGGATACTGGTGTGATCCAGTTTGATCCGGTCTGATCCAGTTTGATCCTTTTTTAACTGAACTAAGCTGGTTTGATCCAGTTTGAGCCGTCCTAAATCGGTTTGATTTGGTTCAAACCAGGTTGATCCTATTTGGAGGCATTGTAAACCGCTTTGAACCAGGTTTGATCCGGTTTGAGACGGTCTAAACCAGTATTGTCTAGATTGAACCAGTTTGACCCGAGTTTTGACTGGTCTAAACCGGTTTGATCCTGTATGAACCAGTTTGATCTGGTCTGATCCAGTTTGATCCAGTTTTGAACCAGTCTAGACTGGTATGATCCAGTTTGAACCAGTTTGATCTGGTCTTATCCAGTTTGATCCTGTTTGATCCTGGCTAAGCTGGTTTGATCCGTTTTGAGGTGGCCATAACTCGTTTAACTGGTCTAAACATTTTTGTTTCGGTTTGGCGGACCTGTAACAATCTAATCCAGATTATGCAGGTTCAATCCACTTTGAAACTGTTTGATCAAGTTCTGAACCAGTCTACACTGGTGTGATCCAGTTTGCTGTGGTCTGATCAAGTTTGATCCTGTTTTAACTGAACTAAGCTGGTTTGATCCAGTTTGAGCCGTCCAAAACCGATTTTATCTGGATTAAACCAGTTTCATCCTATTTTGGACTGGTCTAAACCGGTTTATTCCAGTTTGAACCTGTTTGATCCATTCTGATCCAGTTTGATCCAGTTTTGAACCAGTCTACACTGGTATGATCCAGTTTGAACCAGTTTGAACTGGTCTTATCCAGTTTGATCCAGATTGATCCTACCTAAGCTGGTTTGACCGTTTTGAGCTGGCCAAAACTGGTTTAAACTGCTCTAAACTGGTTTGATTCGGTTTGGCAGACCTGTAACAATCTACTCCAGATGATGCAGGTTCAATCAGCTTTGAACCAGTTTGATCAAGTTCTGAACCAGTCTACACTGGTTTGACCCAGTTTAATCCAGTCTTATCCAATTTGATCCAGTTTGAACCAGGCTAAGCTGGTTTGATCCACTTTGAGCAAGCCTAAACCGGTGTGAACCGGTCTTAAGCTGTTGGATTCGGTTTGGCCATCCTGTTGCTATCAATTCGGATTGATGTGGTTTAATCCATCTGAAACCAGTTTGATCCAGTTTTGAAACATTCTACAATGGTTTCATTCAGTTTGAACCAGTTCGATCCAGTTTTGAAGCAGTCTACACTGGTATGGTCCAGTTTGAACCAGTTTGATCTGGTCTTATCCAGTTTGATCCTGTTTGATCCTTTTTGAGCTGGCCAAAACTGGTTTAAACTGGTCTAAAGTGGTTTGATTTGGTTTGGCAGACCTGGAACAATCTAATCCAGATTATGCAGGTTCAATCCGCTTTGAACCAGTTTGATCCAGTCTTGAACCAGTCTACACTGGTTTGATCCAGTTTGATCTGGTGTGATCTAAATTGATACAATTTTGAACCAGTCGACACTGGTGTGACCCAGTTTGATCCTGTTTTAACTGAACTAAGCTGGTTTGATCCAGTTTGAGCCAGCCTAAATCGGTTTGATTTGGTTCAAACCATGTTGATCTTGTTTGGAACCGTTATAAACCACTTTGAACCAGGTTTGAATCAGTTAGAGACAGTCTAAACCAGTATTGTCTAGATTGAACTGGTTTGATCCGTTTTGAGCCTAGAAAAACCTGTTTGAACAGGTCTAAATATGCTTGATCCAGTTTGAGCCAGCTTAAAGGGTTTAGAACCACTCTAAACGGTTTTTATACAGTTCGACCAGTTTATCTGTTTTGGAACAACTCTAAACCAGTTTCAGCCGGGTTTGATTTGGTCTGAACCAGTTTAAACCAGTTTTAGCCAGTCTAATACAGTTTTTATCTAGATTGAACCGGTTTCATTCGATTCAAACCAGGTTGATCTCGTTTGGAACCATTGTAAACCACTTTGAACCACGTTTGATCCAGTTTGAGCCAATATAAACTGGTTTTATCTGGATTGAAATGGTTTGATCCGGTTTTGGACTGGTATAAACCGGTTTGATCCGGTATGAATCAGTTTGATCCGGTATGATCTACTTGATCCGGTTTGTACTGGTCTAAACCTGTAAAATTTGGTTTGGCCGTCCTATAGTGAACTAATCTGGATTGATTGGTTTAATCTGTTTTGAATCAATTTGATCAAGTTTGATCCAGTCTACAGTGGATTGATTCAGTTTGAACCAGTTTGATTTGGTCTGATACAATTTGATCTAGTTTTGAATCAGTCAACAATTTCATGAGCCAGATTGAAGCAGTTTGAAACGGTCTGATCCCGTTTGATCCGTTTTGAACCAGTCTAAACTGGTTTGATCCTGTTTGAACCAGTTTGATCCAGTCAGATTTAGTTTGAACCAGTTTTGAACCAGTCTACATTGGTATGATCCAATTTGAAACAGTTTGTTCTGGTCTGATCCACTTTGACCCTGTTTGAACTGATCTAAACTGGATTTGATCCAGTTTGAGCAGGCCTAAACCGGTTGGATTTGGTTCAAACCAGGTTGATCTCGTTTGGAACCATTGTAAACCACTTTGAACCAGGTTTGATCTGGTTTGAGCCAGTCTAAAGCAGTATTGTCTGTATTGAACCAGTTTGATCCCATTTTGGAATGGACTAAACTGGTTTGATCCATTATGAATCACTTTGATCTGGTATGATCTACTTGATCTGGTTTGAACCGGTCTAAACTGGTTTGATCTGGATCGAGATAGTCTAAAAAGGTTTGAACCAGTCTTAACCGGTTTTATCTGGATTGAACCAGCTTCGTCGGATTTTGGACTGGTCTAAACTGGTTTAATCCAGTATGAACCAGTTTGATCCGGTCTGATCCAGTTTGATCCAGTTTTGAATCAGTCTACACTGGTAAGATCCAGTTTGAACCAGTTTGATCTGGTCTAATCCAGTTTGATCCGGTTTGATCCTGGCTATCTGGTTTGATCCTGTTTGAGCCAGCCTAAACCGGTTTGAACAGGTCTAAATTTGTTTGATCCTGTTTGAGCTGGGATAAACCAGTTTGAACCAGTCTAAACCGTTTTGATACGGTTGGAACCAGTTTGATCTGTTTTGGAACCACTCTAAACTGGTTTCAACCGGGTTTGATTTGGTCTGAACCAGTTTAAACCAGTTTGAGCCTGTTTGAGCCAGTCTAATCCGGTTTTATCTGGATTGAACCAGTTTGATCATTTTTGTACTGGTCTAAACCAGTTTGATGCAATTTTGTACTGGTATAACCCAGTTTAATCCAGTTTGATCAACTTTGATCCGTTTTGAACCAGTCTAAACTGGTTTGATCCCGTTTGAACTGGTATAAACTTGTTAGATCCACTTTGAGTCTGTCTAAACTGGTTTGAACCAGTCTAAAACTGTAAAATTTGGTTTGGCCGTCCTATAGTGAACAAATCCAGATTGATCGGTTTAATCTGCTTTCAATCAATTTGATCAAGTTTGATCCAGTCTACACTGGTTTGATCCAGGTTGAACCAGTTTGATCTGGACTGATCCAGTTTGATCCAGTTTAGAACCAGTCTACACTTGTATGATCCAGTTTGGACCAGTTTGATCTGGACTGATCCA
>NW_004949161.1:30985-32213 GCF_000317375.1 Microtus ochrogaster
ACTTGTATGATCCAGTTTGGACCAGTTTGATCTGGACTGATCCAGTTTGATCCTATTTGAGCCGAACTAAACTGGTTTTATCCAGCTTGAGCCAGCCTAAACCGGTTTGAGCCAGTCTAGAGCAACCGCTCTAGACTGATTCGGTTTGAACCAGTTTGATCTAGTTTGGAACCAGTTTAAACCTGTTTGATCTGGTGTGAGGCAGTCTAAGCCCGTTTTATCTGAATTGATCTAGTTTGATCCAATTTTGGACTGGTCTAAACCGGTTTGAGCGGTATGACCCATTTTGATATGGTTTAATCTACTTTAACCAGTTTGAACCGCTCTAACCCAGTTTAATTCAGTTCCAACCAGTTTGATTTGGTTTGGAACCAGTCTAAAGTGGTTTAAACCATGTTTGATGTGGTCTGAACCACTTTAAACCAGTTTGAGCAGGTTTGAGCCAATCTAAACCAGTTTTATCTGGATTGAACCGGTTTGATCCGATTTTAGACTGCTCTAAACCAGTTTGATCCAGCATGAATTAGTTTGATCCGGTGTGATCCTCTTTGATCCTGTTTCAACCGGTCTAAACTGGTTTGATCTGGTGTGAGATAGTCAAAACCGGTTTGAACCAGTCTGAACCAGTTTTATCTGGACTGAACCAGTTTCATCGTATTTTGGACTGGGCTAAACCAGTTTAATCTGCTATGAACCAGTTTGATATTGTCTAATCCAGTTTGATTGAGTTTTGAACCAGTCTACACTGGTATGATCCAGTTTTAACTGGTCTGATCCAGTTTGATCCGGTTTGATCCTGGCTAAGCTGGTTTGATTGGTTTTGAATAAGCCAAAACCAGTTTAAACCGGTCTAAATCTTATCCAGATTATGCAGGTTCAATCCGCTTTGAACCAGTTGATCCAGTTCTGAACCAGTCTACACTGGTTTGATCCAGTTTGATCTGGTGTGATCCAAATTGATACAGTTTTGAACCAGTCGACACAGGTGTGATCCAGTTTGATCCCGTCTGATCTAATTTGATCCGGTTTGAACCAGGCTAAGCTGGTTTGATCCATTTTGAACCCGTTTAAACTGATGTCAACCGGTCTAAACCTGTTGGATTCAGTTTGGCCGTCCTGTAGTGATCTAATGCGGATTGATGCGGTTTAATCCGCTTTGAACCAGTTTGATCCAGTTTTGAAACATTCTACACTGGTTTGATTCAGTTTGAACCAGTTTGATCCAGTT
>NW_004949161.1:32493-53506 GCF_000317375.1 Microtus ochrogaster
GGATCTCTGTGAGTTCGAGACCAGCCTGGTCTACAGACCTAGTTCCAGGACAGGCTCCAAAACCACAGAGAAACCCTGTCTCGAAAAAACAAAAAAATAAAAATAAAACAGTATTGTCTGGATTGAACTAGTTTGATCCAATTTTGAACTGGTCTATACCAGTTTGATCCAGTATGAATCAGTTTGATCCAGTATGATCTACTTGATCTGGTTTGAACCGGTCTAAACTGGTTTGATCTGGTTTGAGATGGTCTAAACCAGTCTAAACCGGTTTTATCTGGATTGAACCAGCTTCGTCCTATTTTAGACTGGTCTAAACCGGTTTAATCCAGTATGAACCAGTTTAATCTGGTCTTATCCAGTTTGATCCGGTATGATCTACTTGATCTGGTTTGAACCAGTCTAAACTGGTTTGATCTGGTTTGAGACCGTCTAAACCGGTCTAAACCGGTTTTATCTCGATTGAACCAGTTTCTTCCTATTTTAGACTGATCTAAACCGGTTTATTCTGGTATGAACCCGATTAATCTGGTCTTATCCAGTTTGATCCAGTTTTGAACCAGCCTACACTGGTATGATCCAGTTAGAACCCGATTAATCTGGACTTATCCAGTTTGATCCTGTTTGATCCTGGCTAAGCTGGTTTGATCCATTTTGAGTGGAACAAACCCAGTTTGATCTGGTCTAAATATGCTTGATCCAGTTTGAGTTGGTCTAAACTGGTTTGAAGCAGTCTAAATCATTTTGATACATTTTGAAACAGTTTGATCTTTTTTGGGAACCACTCTAAACCAGTTTGAACCGGGCTTTTTTTGGTCTGAACCAGTTTAAACCAGTTTGAGACGGTTTGAGCCAGTCTAATCCGGTTTTAACTGGATTGAACTAGTTTGATCATTTTTGTGATGGTCTAAACATTTGATCCAGTTTGATCAACTTTGATCCTGTTTGAACTTGTTTAATATGGTTTGATCCAGTTTGAACTAGTCTAAACTTGTTAGATCCGGTTTCAGCCAGTCTAAACTGGTTTGAATCGGTCTAAACCTGTAAAATTTGGTTTGGCTGTCTTATTGCGAACTAATCCAGATTGATCGGTTTAACCTGCTTTGAATCAATTTGATCAAGTTTCATCCAGTCTACACTGGTTTGATCCAGTTTGAACCTGTTTGATCCAGTCGATACAATTTGATCTAGTTTTGAACCAGTCTACACTGGTATGACCCAGTTTGAACCAGGTTGATACGGTCTGATTCAGTTTGATCCTCTTGGAACTGAACTAAACTGATTTGATCCAGTTTGAGCCGGCCTAAACCAGTTTGAGCCAGCCTAGAGCGGTTTCAATCGGTTTGAACCATTTTGATCTGGTTTGGAACCATTTTAAACCGGTTTGATCCAGTGTGAGCCAGTCTAAGCCAGTTTTATCTGCATTGATCCAATTTGATACAATTTTGGACTGGTCTAAACCAGTTTGTCAGGTATGAACCATTTGATACAGTTTGATCCACTTTGATTAGGTTTGAACCGGTCTAACACAGTTTAATTCAGTTCCAACCAGTTTGATCTGGTTTGGAACCATTCTAAACCAATTTAAACTGCGTTTGATCCAGTCTGAAACAGTTTAAACCGGTTTTAAATGGTGTGAGCCAGTCTAAGCCGGTTTTATCTGAATTCATCCAGTTTGATATGATTTTGGACTGGTCTAAAATTGTTTGATCAGTATTTACCAGTTTGATCTGGTCTGATCCAGTTTGATCCAGTTTTGAACCAGTCTACTCTGGTATGAGCCAGTTTGAACCAGTTTGATCTGGTCTGAACCAGGTTGACCCAAATTGATCCTGGCTAAGCTGTTCTGATCCGTTTTGAGCCGGCCAAAAGCGGTTTAAACCAGTCTAAACCGGTTTGATTCGGTTTGGCCAACCTGTAACAATCTAATGCAGATTGTGCAGGTTAAATCTGCTTTGTACCAGTTTGATCCAGTTCTTAACCAGTCTAGACTGGTTTGATCCAGTTTGATCTGGTGTGATCCAAATTGATACAGTTTTGAACCAGTCGACACTGGTGTGATCCAGTTTGATTTGGTTTGATCAACTTTGATCCTGTTTGAACCAGGCTAAGCTGGTTTGATCCAGTTTGAACCAGTTTGATCTGGTATGATCCAGTTTGATCTGGTTTGAACCAGGCTGAGCTCGTTTGATCCATTTTGAGCCGGCCTAAACCAGTGTGAACCGGTCTGTAGCGATCTAATCTGGATTGATGCGGTTTAATCCGCTTTGAACCAGTTTGATCCAGTTTTGAAACATTCTACACTGGTTTGATTCAGTTTGAACCAGTTTGATCCAGTTTTGAACCTGTCTACACTGGTATGATCCAGTTTGAACTGGTTTGATCCTGATCCTGTTTTAACTGAACTAAGCTGGTTTGATCCAGTTTGAGCCTGCCTAAATAGGTTTGATTCGGTCCAAACCAGGTTGTTCTCTTTTGGAACCGTTGTCAACCACTTTGAACAAGGTTTGATCTGGTTTGATCTGGTCTCAACCAGTATTGTCTGGATTGAACCAGTTTGATCCGATTTTGGACTGGTCTAAAACGGTTTGATCCGGTAAGAATCAGTTTGATCCAGAATGTTCTACTTGATCCGGTTTGAACCGGTCTAAAGCAGCTTTATCTGGATTGAACCAGTTTCCTATTTCGGTCTGGTCTATACTGGTTTAATCCGGTATGAACCAGTTTGATCCGGTCTAATCGAGTTTGATCCAGTTTTGAACCAGTCTAAACTGCTATGATCAAGTTTGAACCAGTTTGATATGTTCTGATCCAGTTTGATTCGGTTTGATACTCACTAAGCTGGTTTGATCCATTTTGAGCCGAGCAAAACAAGTTTGAACTGGTCTAAATATGCTTGATCCGGTTTGAGCCATCCTAAACGGGTTTTAACCAGTCTAAACTGTTTTGATACGGTTCAAACCAGTTTGATCTGTTTTGCAACCACTCTAAACCGTTTGGAACCAGGTTTGATTTGGTCTGAACCAGTTTAAACCAGTTTGAGCCGGATTGAGCCAGTCTAATTTGGTTTTATCTGGATTGAACCAGTTTGAAAATTTTTGTACTGCTCTAAACCGGTTTGATCTGGTAAGAATCAGTTTGATCCGGTATGATCTACTTGATCTGGTTTGAACCGGTCTAAACTGGTTTGATCTGGATTGAAATAGTCTAAACCGGTTTGAACCTGTCTTAACTGGCTTTATCTGGATTGAATGAGTTTCCTCCTAATTTGTTCTGATCTAATCCGGGATGAACCAGTTTGATCCTGCTATGATCTAGTTTGATCCAGTTTGGTCTGGTTTGATCCAGTTTGATCTGGTTTGATCCAGTTTGATCCGGTTTGATCCTGGCTAAGCTGGTTTGATCAATTTTGAGCCAGCGAAAACCTGTTTAAACTGATCTAAACTGGTTTGATTCGGTTTTTCGGACATGTAGCGATCTAATCCAGATTATGCAGGATCAATCCGCTTTGAACCAGTTTGATCCAGTTCTCAACCAGTCTACACTGGTTTGATCCAATTTGATCTAGTATGATCTAAATTGATACAGTTTTGAACCAGTTGACACTGGTGTGATCCAGTTTGATCTGGTCTGATCAATCTTGATCTGGTTTGAACCAGGCTAAGCTGGTTTGATCCATTTTGAGCCGGCCTAAACTGGTGTGAACCGGTCGAAACCTGTTGGATTCAGTTTGGCCGTCCTGTAGAGATCTAATCTGGATTGATGCGGTTTAATCCACTTTGAACCAGTTTGATCCAGTTCTGAACTAGTCTACACTGGTTTGATCCAGTTTGATCTGGTGCGATCCAAATTGATACCATTTTCAACAAGTCAACACTGGTGTGATCCAATTTGATCCGGCCTGATCCAGTTTGATCCAGTTTGAACCAGGCTAAGCTTGTTTCATCCAGTTTGAGCAGGCCAAAACGGGTGTGAACCAGTCTAAACCTGTTGGGTTCTTTTATACCCATCCTATACCGATCTACTCCTGATTGATGCGGTTTAATCCACTTTGAACCAGTTTGATCCAGTTTTGAACCAGTTTACACTTGTATGATCCAGTTTGAACCAGTTTGATCTGGTCTGATCCAGTTTGATCCAGTTTGATCCTGGCTAAGCTGGTTTGATCAAGTTTGAGATGGCCTAAACTGGTTTGATTGGGTTCAAACCAGGTTGATCTCGTTTGGAACCGTTGTAAACCGCTGTGAACCAGGTTTGATCCGGTTTGAGCTGGTCTAAACCAGTATTTTCTGGATTGAACTAGCTTAATCCGATTTTGGACTGGTCTAACCCAGTTTGATCCGGTATGAATCAATTTGATCCGGTATGATCTGCTTGATCCTGTTTGAACTGGTCTAAACTGGTTTGATCTGGTTTGAGATGGTCTAAATCAGTTTGAACCGGTCTAAAGCGGCTTTATCTGGATTGAACCAGTTTTCTCCTATTTTGGACTGGTCTAAACTGGTTTAATCCGGAATGAACCAGTTTGGTCTGCTCTTATTCAGTTTGATCCAGTTTTGACCAGTCTACACTGGTATGATCCAGTTTGAACCAGTTTGATCTGGACTGATACAGTTTGATCTGCTTTGATCCTGGCTAAGCTGGTTTGATCCGTTTTGAGCTGAGCAAAACCGGTTTGAACCGGTCTAAATATGCTTGATCCGGTTTGAGTCGTCCTAAATGGGTTTGAACCGGTCTAAACCATTTTTATACGGTTTGAACTAGTTTGATCTGTTTTGGAACCACTCTAAACTGGTTTGAACTGGGTTTAATTTGGTCTGAACCAGTTTAAAGCAGTTTGAGCCGGTTTGAGCCAGTCTAATCCTGTTTTGTCAGGATTGAACCAGTTTGATAATTTTTGTACTGGTCTAAACCAGTTTGATCTGATTTCGTACTGGTCTAACCCAGTTTGATCTGGTTTGATCAACTTTGATCCAGTTTGAACCATTCTTAACTGGTTTGATCCAGTTTGAACCAGTCTAAACTGGTTAGATCTGGTTTGAGCCAGTCTAAACTGGTTTGGACGGGTCTAAAATTTAAAATATGGTTTGGCCATCCTATAGTGAACTAATCCGGATTGATCTTTTTAATCTGCTTTGAATCAATTTGATCAAGTTTGATCCAGTCTACAGTGGTTTGACCCAGTTTGAACCAGTTTGATATGGTCTGATCCTGTTTGATACGTTTTGAACCAATCTAAACTGGTTTGATCCAGTTTGAACCAGTTTGATCTGGTCTGATCCAGTTTGATCCTCTTTGAACTGAACTAAACGGTTTTCATCCTGTTTGAGGCAGCCTAAACTGGTTTGAGCCGGTCTAGAGCTGTTTGATTCAGTTTGAACCAGTTTGATCTGGTTTGGAACCAGTTTAAACTGGTTTGATACGGGTGAGCCAGTCCAAGCCAGTTTTATCTGAATTGATCCAGTTTGATAAGATTTTGGACTAGTCTAAACCGGTTTGATCAGTATGAACCATTTTGATACGGTTTGATCCACTTTGATCCCGTTTGAACCGGTCTAACCCAGTTTAATTCGGTTCCAACCAGTTTGATCTGGTTTGGAACCAGTCTAAACCAGTTTAAATCGCGTTTGATCCAGTTGAAACTACTTTAAACCAATTTGAGCTGATTTAAACTGGTTTTATTTGGATTGAACCGGTTTGGTCCGATTTTGGACTGCTCGAAACCAGTTTGATCCAGCATGAATTAATTTGATCCAGTGTGATCCTGTTTGATCCTCTTTGAACCTGTCTAAACCGTTTTTATCTGGATTGAAACAGTTTCTTCCTATTTTGGACTTATCTAAACCGGTTTAATCTGGTATGAATCAGTTTGATTCGGTCTGATCCAGTTTTGAACCAGTCTACACTGGTATCATCCATTTTGAACCAGTTTGATCTAGTCTGATCCAGTTTGATCCTGTTTGAACCATACTAAACTGTTTTGATCAAGTTTGAGCCAGCCTAAACCGGTTTGAGCTGGTCTAGAGCTGTTGGATTCGGTTTGAATCAGTTTGATCTGGTTTGGAACCAGATTAAACTGGTTTGATCCAGTGTGAGCCAGTCTAAGCCGGTTTTATCTGAATTGATTTTGTTTGATACTATTTTGGACTGGTCGAAACCGGTTTGATCAGTATGAACCATTTTGCTACGGTTTGATCCACTTTGATCTGGTTTGAACTGGTCTAACACAGTTTAATTCGGTTCCAACAAGTTTGATCTGGTTTGGAACCAGTCTAAACTGGTTTAAACCACATTTGATCTGGTCTGAACCACTTTAAACCAGTTTGAGCCAGTCTGAGCCAATCTAAACCGGGTTTATCTGGATTGAACTGGTTTGATCTGATTTTGGACTGGTTTGATCAATTTGAGCCGGACTAAACCAATTTGAACCAGTCCAAACTGTTGGATTCAGTTTGGCCGTCTTGTAACGATCTAATCCAGATTGATTCAGTTTAATCCGCTTTGAACCAGTTTGATCCAGTTTTGAAACATTATACACTGGTTTGATTTAGTTTGAACCAGTCTACACTGGTAAGATCCAGTTTGAACCAGTTTGATATGCTCTCATCCAGTTTGATCCAGTACTGAACCAGTCTACAATGGTAAGATCCAGTTTGAAGCAGTTTGATACGGTCTGATCCAATTTGATCCAGTTTTGAACCACTCTATACTGGTATGATCCAGTTTGAAACAGTTTGATCCAGTCTGATCCAGTTTGATCTGTTTTAACTGAACTAAGCTGGTTTGATCCAGTTTGAGCCAGCCTAAATTGGTTTGTTTCCATTTAAACCAGGTTGATCTCATTTGGAACCATTTTAATCCACTTTCAACCAGTTTTGATCCTGTTTGAGCCGGTCTAAACCAGTATTGTCTGGATTGAACCAGTTTGATCCAATTTTGGACTGGTCTCAACTGGTTTGATCTGGTATGAATCAGTTTGATCTGGTATGATGTACTTGATCTGGTTTGAACCGGTCTAAACTGGTTTGATCTGGTATGAGATGATCCAAACCGTTTGAACCGGTCTAAACCGGCTTTATCTGGATTGAACCAGTTTTGTCTAATTTTGGACTGGTCTAAACAGGTTTAATCCGTTATGAACCAGTTTGATCTGGTCTGATCCAGTTTGATCTGTTTTGAACCAGTCTAAACTGGTTTGATCCAGCTTGAACCAGTTTGTTCAGGTCTGATTTAGTTTGAACCAGTTTTGAACCAGTCTTCACTGGTATGATCCAGTTTGATCCAGTTTGATCTGGTCTGATCCAATTTGATCCTTTTGAACAGAACTAAACTGGTTTGATCCAGTTTGAGCCAGCCTAAACCAGTTTGAGCCAGTCTAGAGCGGTTTGATTCAGTTTGAAACAGTTTGATATGGTTTGGAACCAGTTTAAACTGTTTTGATCCGGTGTGTTCCAGTCTAAGCAGGTTTTATATGAATTCATCCAGTTTGATACGATTTTAGACTGGTTTAAACAGGTTTGATCAGTATGAACCATTTTGATATAGTTTGATCCACTTTGATCCACTTTGAACCTTTCTAACCCAGTTTAATTCAGTTCCAACCAGTTTGATCTGATTTGGAACAAGTCTAAACTGGTTTAAATGGTGTTTGATCCAGTCTGAACCACTTTAAACCAGTCTGACACGGTTTGAGCTGGTCAAAATACATTTTATCTGGATTGAACCAGTTTGATCCAATTTTGGACTGGACTAAACTGGTTTGATCCAGCATGAATTAGTTTGATCCAGTGTGATCCTATTTGATCCTGTTTGAACCAGTCTAAACTGGTTTGATCTTGTTTAAGATAGTCTAAACCGGTTTGAACCGGTCTATACCGGTTTTATCTGGATTGAACCAGTTTCCTCCTATTTTTGGACTGGTCTAAACCTGTTTAATCCGTTATGAACCAGTTTGATCTGGCCTGATCCAGTTTTGAACCAGTCTACACTGGTACGATCCAGTTTGAATCAGTTTATCTGGTCTAATCCAGTTTGATCTGGTTTGATCCTGTCTATGCTGGTTTGATCAGTTTTGCGCAAGCCAAAACTGGTTTGAACCAGTCTAAACCAGTTTGATTCTTTTTGTCTGATCTGTAGTGATCTAATCGAGATTATGCAGGTTCAATCCGCTTTTAACCAGATTGATTCGGTCTGATTTAGTTTGAAACAGTTTTGAACCAGTCTACAATGGTATAATCCAGTTTGAACCAGTTTGATCTGTTCTGATCCAGGTTGATCATGTTTGAACCTGAACTAAGCTGGTTTGATCCAGTTTGAGCCTGCCTAAACCGGTTTGAGCTTGTCTAGAGCAGTTTGATTCGGTTTGAATCAGTTTGATCTTGTTCGGAACCAGTTTACACCGGTTTGATCTGGTATGAGCCAGTCTAAGCCTGTTTTATCTGAATTGATCCAGTTTGATACGATTTTGGACTGGTCTAAACTGGTTTGATCGGTATGAACCATTTTGCTACGGTTTGATCCACTTTGATCCGGTTTGAACCAGTCTAACACAGTTTAATTCAGTTCCAACCAGTTTGATATGGTTTGGAACATTTCTAAACCGGTTTAAACTGCGTTTGATCTGGTCTGAACCACTTAAAATGAGTTTGAGCAGGTTTGAACCAATCTAAACCGGTTTTATCTAGATTGAACTGGTTTGATCCGATTTTGGAATGGTCTAAAACGGTTTGATCCAGCATAAATTAGTTTGATCCACTGTGATCGTCTTTGATCATTTTTGAACCGGTCTAAACTGGTTTGATCTGGTTTGAGAGAGTCTAAACAGGTTTGAACCAGTCTAAACCGGTTTTATCTGGATTGAACCAGTTTCCTCTTATTTTGGACTGGTCTAAACCGGTTTAATCTGGTATGAACCAGTTTAATCCGGTCTGATCCAGTTTGTTCCAGTTTTGAACCAGTCTATACTTCTATGATCCAGTTTGAACCAGTTTGATCTGGCCTGATCTAGTTTGATCCAGTTTGATCCTGGCTAAGCTGGTTTAAACCATTTTGAGCCAGCCAAAACAGGTTTAAACCGGTCTAAACCGGTTTGATTTGGTTTGGTGAACCTGAAACAATCTAATCCAGATTATGCAGGTTCAATCCGGTTTAAACCAGTTTGATCCAGTTTTGAAACAGTCTACACTGGTTTGATCCAGTTTGATCTGGTGTGATCCAAATTGATACCGTTTTTAACCATTTGACACTGGTGAGATCCAGTTTGATCTGGTCTGATCCAGTTTGATCCTGTTTGAACCACATTAAGATGGTTTGATCCATTTTTAGCCAGGCTAAACTGGTGTTAACCGGTCTAAACCTGTTGGATTCAATTTGGCTGTCCTGTAGCAATCTATAACGATTGATGAGGTTTAATCCACTTTGAACCAGTTTGATCCAGTTTTGAAACATTCTACACTGGATTGATTCAGTTTGAACCATTTTGATCCGGTCTGATCCAGTTTGATCCTGTTTTAACTGAACTAAGCTGGTTTGATCCAGTTTGAGCCAGCCTAGATTGGTTTGATTCATTTCAAACAAGGTTGATCATGTTTGGAATCATTGTAAACTGCTTTGAACCAGGTTTGATCCAGTTTGAGCCGGTCTAAACCAGTATTGTCAGGATTGAACCACTTTTTTTGACTGGTCTAAACTGGTTTGATCCGGTATGAATAAGTTTGATCCAGTATGATCTACTTGATCTGGTTTGAACCAGTCTAAAGTGGTTTGATCTGGTTTGAGATGGTGTAAACCGGTTTGAGCCAGTCTAAACCGGTTTTATCTGAATTGAACAGGTTTCGTCCTTTTTGTGGAATTGGTCTAAACAGGTTTAATCTGGTATTAACCAGTTTGATCTGGTTTTATTCAGTTTGATCCAGTTTTGAACCAGTCTACACTTGTATGATCCAGTTTGAACCAGTTTGATCTGGACTGATCGAGTTTGATCCTGTTTGATCCTGGCTAAGCTGGTTTGATCCATTTTGAGCAGGCCAAAACCAGTTTGAACCGGTCTAAATATGCTTGATCTGGTTTGAGCCAGTCTAAACCGTTTTGATACGGTTCGAACCAGTTTGATCTGTGTTGGAACCACTCTAAAGCGGTTTGAACAGGGTTTGATTTGGTCTGAACCAGTTTAAGCCTGTTTGAGCTGGTTTGAGCCAGTCTAATCCGGTTTTATCTGGATTGAACCAGTTTGATCATTTTTGTACTGGTCTAAGCCAGTTTAATCCAATTTTGTACTGGTCTAACCCAGTTTGATCAACTTTGATCCTGTTTGAACCAGTCTAAACTGGTTTGATCCAGTTTGAAATGGTCTAAACTGGTTAGATCCAGATTGAGCAGGTCTAAACTGGTTTGAACTGGTCTAACCTGTAAAATTTGGTTTGGCCATCCTATAGTGAACTAATCCAGATTGATTGGTTTAATCTGCTTTGAATCAATTTGATCAAGTTTGATCCAGTCTACAGTGTTTTAATCCAGTTTGAACCAGTTTGATCTGGTCTGATACAATTTGATCTAATTTTGAACCAGTCTACACTGGTATGAGCCAGTTTGAACCAGTTTGATATGGTTTGATCCAGTTTGATCTGTTTTGAACCGATCTAAACTGATTTGATCCAGTTTGAACCAGTTTGATATGGTCTGATTTAATTTGAAACAGTTTTGAACCAGTCTACACTGGTATGAACCAGTTTGAACCAGTTTGATCTGGTCTGATCCAGTTTGATACTGTTTGAATCGAACTAAACTGGTTTGTTCCAGTTTGGCCGGCCTAAACTGTTTTAGCCGGTCTAGAATGGTTTGATTCTGTTTGAAACAGTTTGAAATGGTTTGGAACCAGTTTAAACCGGTTTGATCCAGTGTGAGACAGTCTAAGCTGGTTTTATCTGAATTGATCCATTTTGATACGATTTTGGACTGGTCTAAACCGGTTTGATCCAGCATGAGTTAGTCTGATCCTGTGTGATCCTCTTTGATCCTTTTTGAATCGGTATAAACTTGTTTTATCTGGTTTGAGACAGTCTAAACCAGTTTAAACTGGTCTAAACCGATTTTATCTAGATTTATCCAGTTTCCTCCTATTTTGGACTGGTCTAAACCGGCTTAATCCGGTATGAACCAGTTTGATCCAGTCTGATCCAGTTTGATCCAGTTTTGACCAGTCTATGCTGGTATGATCCAGTTTGAACCAGTTTGATCTGGTCTGATCCAGTTTGAACCTGGCTAAGCTGGTTTTATCCGTTTTAAACTGGTCTAAACCGGTTTGGTTCAGTTCGAACCAGTATGATCTGGTTTGGAACCAGTCTAAACCATTTAGAACTGGGTTTGATCTGATCTTAACCAGTTGAATCCGGTTTCATCTGTTTTAAGCCAGTCTAAACCGGTTTTATCTTGACTGAACCAGTTTGATGAGTTTTTGAACTGGTCTCAGCTGGTTTGATCTAGTATGAACCAGTTTCATCCAGTTTGATCTGGTTTGATCCGGTTTGAGCCGTCCTGTAACAATGCAATCCAGCTTGAGCAGGTTCAATCTGTGTTGAACCAGTTTGTTCCAGTTTTGAACCATCTACACTGGTTTGATCCAGTTTCATCCAGTTTGATCAGGTATGATACAAGTTGATCTAGTTTTGAACCAGTCTACACGGGTATGATCCAGTTTGAACCAGTTTGATCTAGTCTGATCCAGTTTGGTCCGTTTTTTCACTGGTCTAAACTGGTTTGATCTGGTCTTATTTATTTTGACCAGATTTGAACCAGTCTACACTGCTATGACCCAGTTTGAAACAGTTTGATCCGTCTGAACCAATTTGATCCAGTTTGAGCAGGGCTAATTGGTTTGATCCGTTTTGAGCTGGCCTGAACCAGTTTGAGCTGGTCTAAAGCGGTTTGATTCAGTTTGAACCAGTTAGATCTGTTTTGGTACCAGTTTAAACTGGTTTGATCCAGTTTGAGACGGTCTGAACCGCTTCTATCTGAATCAAACCAGTTTGATACGATTATGACTGGGCTAAACCAGTTTGATCGGTATGTACCAGTTTCATCCGGTTTGATCCACTTTGATCCGTTTTGAACCTGTCTAACCCAGTTTGATTCGGTTCAAACAAGTTTGATCAAGCTTGGAACCAGTCTAAACCAGTTAGAACCGGGTTTGATCCGGTCTTTACCAGTTTAAACCGGTTTGATCCCATTTGTGCCAGTCTAAACCAGTTTTATCTGGATTGAACCAGTTTGATCCGATATTGGACTGGTCTAAACCTAATGAAAAACAGTGGTTATGCCCACTAGCCAGAGCATGGTCAAACTCCCAGTGGCCTGCACCTTAAAACTGAGCCCTTTGTCTAACAGATCTTCCTAATCTACCATGGTTTGGTAATATTACACCAGTAGGATACAGTTTGGAGAAATTACCTAGAACATACAATACAACAATTAATGGTAAAACAGTAGTTTTGCAAAATATGTATCCATATATTGAAAACAATGAAAAATGGCAATGGGAAACATGGAAAAAGTTCTTAAAGACAGGTGTGGAACACTGGAGGTTCCCACTAGTATTAACATCTGAATTCCACAACCATGGCATATGAATAGAATCTATAGAATTTATTTGTAAAATTGCAACCCATAGATGCTATTTGGCTATAATAATGGATAAGCATAATGAGACATCACATCATGATTTGGTATGGGCTTGTATCGAAAAACATCACAATATGACAACAGGTATAGCTAATATACAAGATATTAAGATGAATATAACTGAGGCCTTTGTATATATTAATGATACACATGGCCATCTAGCAGTAATAGCGAAAAATACATCAATAGCCAGCACAATACACTTAACAAGTTATATAAGAAATTTTACAGAGGAAAGTTAGCCATATGTAACAGTAAAAGCAGAGAAGTTACTAAAACTTCATATAATCAAGGGCTTTCAGGAGAAAGCACATATAATGAAACACACATAAGTATTGATTTAACAAAGTGGACAAAAAACGATATTGTAAGACAGAATAATTATGTTATATAGTATATATACACATACATTAAAAGACACACTCCAATATCTTAGACCTGGATTGTGGGATAGAGGAAAAAGTATGACCACAAGAGATAAACTAGGGATCATAAGAACAGACATACAATTATGCCATTGGGTATCTATAACAGATGTGTATCCCATACCATGGGATATTGAAGCAGAAATTAAGAATGTAACAGTTAAGATGAAATATGGAACCACACAAGAAATTACTCATGAGGTTACCTATTATGGGTATTCAAATATATCATATGTGCCAGCTAAAATTGTTATAGAAAACCCAATACAAACTTTTAGAAATAGTAATCACTCCAAAGTAGCAATAGGATTATCATTAGATGAAAAGTTTAAATATACCAGGGCTACAGCACATTATAGGACAGGTATTACTAAGAAAATAAATTGGTTTCGATGGATAAATATAACAGAAGAAAATACGATAATCTATAAGCATTATGGGGTACCATATCATCACTCATCATTAACTATAAATCCAGAATATAATGAATGGTATATCACAGACTGGGTAACCCATATGCCAAAAGGAACAAACACTTCATTTTCACAGGACTGGGAATCCATAATATATGTACCATTAAAATTTTCTCATTGGCCAGATTATAAAATAACAGACCCAAGAATAGTATACAGAGGAGCAATCCATAATAACAACAAGACGTACCCTCTGTATACAGTCCATTATCATGAAGGATATTTAAATCCACCTCCCGGGACGGAAGGCATAGTTACAGCTCCACTATTGGTCCCAGATTTAACAATAATTTCTAGAGTTATATTATACCCAAGAATAAGAAAAATATCGTTAGATATAGATTTAACAATATTACAGCCTCCTGAATATTATTGTAATAAATTCAATATAGATACATTAGCATTACAATATAATATCCCCGTAAGACTTGGAAGGAAACCTCTACAAGTAGGATTTTTGGTAGCAGGAGCAATCATGGGAGCAATAGCAGGAGGAGGAACATCAGCTGTAATGCTGTAACCAATTAAGGCAGAAATAAGATACTTACAAGAAGTAAACGTACAAACAACCTCAGCAATAACCTCTAGATGCATTACAACTAATAACCCAACAAATGAGAGCAGAATTCCAAATATTCCAAAAAGAAAACCAGTGGAATATCGAAAATATAAAGTCATTAATGAAAGTACACATAATGAAAAAATGTGTACAGCATATGAAGAGCATTTAAGAGGCTTAACCGATGAGTTAAATGCACTATTTACTACAGGAACAGGAAGAAGGACCCAAGAATATCAAACCATGTTAAATCCACACAAAAATAGCAGCTGTGAGGCAGGAATATGCACCTATTACAAATATACACAGATAATGCATATCAATGCATATCAGGCATACAATACAAAACCTGTGGCGCAACCATGGTCAAATAAACTGGATCCGTTTTCAGATATACAGGTAAAATGGATCACACCTACATACAGATATCTCTGGGTGTCATTAAACGATACACCAGTATATATTGCAATAGAAGAGTGCTTCCATCTTAGTCTTAGCACATATGTATGCCCACATGAACCAAAACATGAAATATAAACTACAAGACTTACAGCAACAATAATGACAGATACAATAACAAACACAGGGGATTATGCATGGTTGATTTGTACACAATAATAAATTGTACAAATTACCAGGAAGGCACAACAGAAGAGGTTATAGACACGTTTAACATAACAAGAGGATGCTGGATGCTACATAATTGCTCTGTAGTAACAACTGAGAAAGGACAAGAGATGGTGACTACATTATCTTATGAGGAACACCACGTAATGACAGGACAATTCATATGGGATGATAAAACAGAGAGAGATCACTACAATAATTATGTAAAAACAATAATAAAAATACAGGAGATAGCTGAATTTAACCAGAAACAATTTGATAGCATACATAAAACTATGCAGAAATAGGATTCCAACCTAGCATACAACCAAGATAAGTTGCATAATATAGTTGGAGTATTAAGAGCCAATACATATATACATAAAGATTGGATTAAAAAGACAAAACAGTGCAGTTTTTTTATTATATTGCTAGACTAATACAATTAGATTTCATATGCACACCATTCCCAACATGGTGGGCAATGATCAAAGAGGCAGCATGGATAGTAATGATTATATTAATGGCCTGTGTAGGCATAAAGATTGCATTACTCTTTTTAAGGTGCCACAATGGGAAGAAACAGACCCTCTAAAAGGAATTTGGACCTACTAGCTAAAGGAGGTATTAGAAGGGTAATTTGGCATTCTAATAAACACTGGAGTGCACTTGTGGACTTGTTTGATAGAATGGGAATAGATAGAGGGACAGATAGAGATAAATTTCATTTTTGTAAGAGTAAATATAATACGAGGTTTTTAGGAACTATGAGTATTAAGAAGATTTGATGGCATGCTCACTTAATCATATAGTCTGGCACATGAAACATGGAGTAACAGAAAGAGTGCATAGACACCCATTTGATCACATGCTTCATATCTCAGCTAGTTTAGTCAGTTGCTTTCTTAGCAAAGGAAGTTATACACATGATGAATTAATCAGAAGTATGATAAGACATGATAGATGGGGAGCATTTGCATTACTAGAAGGAGACTGGTATAGTGAAATGAGTAAACTGGATAGAATTCGTACACCTAAGAGCTGAGAAAGTTATTGCTTCAGAGCAATATCAAAAACATTTTTAGAAGATATGCTTTTTGAATATTGCGCTTATTTGGATTGATATGATAGATATAAAACACGGAAGAGTAGGAATTGCAGGGTTATTAGCTTCATGCCCATAAAATGCACACAAAACTGCCATAAAGGACGCACCCTACAGAGTATACCAGCATGCACACCTGGAGATCGGAATTTAAGATCAGTAAATGACCAGATGGCCTACATAGCATATAGAAGGCAACCGATAGCCTATGTAAATCCTCAGGCCTGCGAGCCTCATAGTGACTCCTTTAGTTGACAACATGTCAGGAGTCAGGGGAGGGAATGTGATGAGCATGGAGACAGATACCTCTGAACGAATAAATAAAGGTGAACTATTACTAAGGTGAAATTCTAAGAGAAAAGCGGGTAAAAGAGCAGAGGAACCACCTGTGACCCGCAGCCCCCACTACTGCCGCCTGCTGGAGCAGGTACCGGGCGCGGGGCGGGCCGGAGGGGGCGAAGCCTCGACTTCCGCGCTTCCCAGCCGGTCTCCAGTGGACTGGGGGCCGGGACTGGGGCGTGGCCTGGGGTAGGAGCCAGGGGAGGGCGGCACCAGGGGCGGGGCATCGCCAGGGCCCTGGTTCCTGGTCCCCAGGGCTCAGACTTGTGTCTCAGTGCTTGTCAGTGCTGACTCGTGGGTACTAATCGCGGCTGGGGGGCAGGGGGAGGGACGTCTGGTCCCCCCGCGGCGTGGGCGCTTCCCCGGGTCGCGGGGGTGGGGGTGGGGCAGCCACACCACTCCCCGGGCCTCCCCGGGGCTCCTGGAACCGGTTCCCGGTTCTGGACTACGTCTCCCATGATTCCCTGCGGCCGCCATTTTGCCTGTAGTCCTTGAAGGGGCCGAATGCACAGGGAACTCGGTTTCCCATGATCCCCGGTCCCCTGCCTTCCCCGCAATTTTGAACTGACTTAAAAGCAGGACGGTTATCTCACTTCTCACAATGGCTCTGGCAGCAGGCCTCCGTGGAAAGAGAGATCCTCCTAGCCTGCCTCCCAAAAAGCAGCAATATTGAATGCCTTGCCTAAACATTTAATGCTCTGTCTCCTGAGCACAGAGCTTTGTCTCCCGAAAACAGACATTTAACGCCTTGCATCCCGAATGCAAATCCTCATTCCCTGAGAGTGGACATTGAAGGTCTGTCTCCTGAGAACAGACTAGATACTCTGCCTTTCAGAATGCTTTGCCATCCCGAAAGCAAAGCCTCGTCTTCGAGAATAGAGAACTAAAAGCCTTGTCTCCCGAGACTCGGTCACCCAAAAGCCGAGTCCAAGGCCCATCAGGACCTTATCGCCTGAGCGCAGACTACGGGGTCAAGAGTCTATCTTTGCTACCCAGCCCCCAGTGCGAACAAGAGCCCAGCCTGAAGAAATTCAAAAAGCCCATTTAAGCCAGGGAATATCAGGTCATATATTCATGTGTGTAATGAGGTTAAGAGAAGAGCATAGATGTTAATACATATGTTTAGGGTGTGACATGTTAAGAGATATTTTATGGGTAATTGATAAGATTAAGAACTATTAATGGATATGCTAAGGTTAAAGAGTGTTTTATAGATACTTAATGGATAAGTTGTATTAAGGTTATAGATAATTAATGGATAAGTTGTATTAAGGTTAAGAAGTGCTTTATGAATAAGTGATAAGTTAGATTAAGGTTATGAATTGGTTTTATGTATTAGGTTTAGTAGGATTAATAACTGTGATATTGAATTGCCCGTGTGTTGCCCATTATCAGTCCCCCATGCCCATTGATGTATTGGATATTGAAGTTGCTAGTAAAGAATCATTAGAAAAACAATTTTCTTGCTTGGTCTGGTTACTCACCACTCTCTGGGGAGAAAGGGCACAGAGTTCTCATAGATATTACTCGAAAAGAACCTGGAGCTGAAGTCCCCCAGCTCGTAACAGATTGGCATAGTCAGCTTCATGAGTAAAAAAGGATTTTCTGTGCAACCCCAGAGGTCATGAGTCACTGGCTAAGTAAAAGAATAGAAAGGAAGGCAGATTTAGAATTTGAAAAAATAATAAATAAGAAAAATCCCTCAAATATTACATGGTATATAGGAAAGAAGTATATTAAATTTCTGTATTGGTTGGCAGATAGGACCTACTAAAATGAATAAGTTAACCAAAAAATTGAGGAAACTCAAGGTAACACCAGTAACAGGAAAAGAACCAACAACAGAGGTAGAACAAAAATGGTGTGATACAGCAAAAATAAGAAAAGACAAGATAGGGTATATGAAACCAACAGACGTAAAAATAGAATTAACATATCCACAGTTGCTAAATACAATTCTAGATAGGGCCCCCAAGAAGGAAGTACCAGCAATACTGCTAAAAACAACACAAGATATTGATAAAGGTAGATTAGCGGGCAAAAGGCTAGCCTTGAACATTACCAGACGTAGGGCAGACCTGGCCAGTCAGCCACAGTCTGAAGCCGTTCCCTCTTTTCCAGTAAGTACAGTAACAAAAAAAAGACTCCCCTATTGGCAAAATTAAAAGGACGGTCATGGTGGGTACCCCTATCGGGGATGGACCAGATATAGAAGATACTGCAGCGCACAGAGGTGAACGGGTAGAGGAGCTAAGACCATTTACTCCAGGGGAGTTAAGTGAGTTAAGACAAGAATATGCACAAAATGGCATGAAAGATGCCACATGGATAGTGAAACTGTGGGAAAAAGGTGCAGACACAGTTATGTTGACAGAACATGAAATGAGGAAAATCCGTAATATAGTAGAAAATCCGAGTATAGCAGAAGCTCTAGAGCATTGTTTGGATGTAAGGTGGGGTGATACCCACCCCCTATGAGACTGGATTACAGCGGCTTGGAGACATGCATTCCCTACTATGGATCTTACCCAGTTTGAAGCAGCAGGTAAATGGACGACCTACCAGGAAGGTACACAGCTGGCAAGAGAATTAGGCATATTGTATTTCATATACAATGAAACAAACACACCACAGGCAGCCCCACTAACTCCACAATTTAAGAAAATGATAATTAAGGGAGCGCCACCACACCCCAGAATGAGTTCAGCAGGACCAATTCAAAATTGCCAGACAGTGGCAGAAGCCATAAATTTTTTTCAAAAACTTCAGAGAAATGGGTGATGATAAAGTCCAGTCAGTAAGAAACCAAGAGGATTCTTGCAAAATATAATGAAAATTAAACCTCTTGAAAGGCTACAACAGGGCTGCCCATAAGACTGAATCAACCATGGAACCCATGGAGGGCAGTAGAAGGACAAAGAAGGAAACCACTCCTACAGAGACCTTTTTTAGGGCACAACAGAGGACCAGCAAATACTGGTCCTCACATACAAATTCAACAAAACAGATGGCAACCAGACAGGAGCAGATCAATACCCATACCAAGGGGGAAAAACAGGTGGCAGAGACAAAATGCCACACCCAGGAACAGCAGCCACTAAGACCAATGATAAACCTGCCAGTAGTTTAAAAAAGTACCAACAAAATGGCTTTTAGATACAGGAAGTGAAATAAGTATCTACACAGAATTTACAGATAATTATAAAAATAAAAAACAGATTACAATACAAGGAGTTAATACAGAAAGGATTCGATGTTATGATGTTAAGCATAAGATAGAAGTAGCTAGTTTTTCCACACCACTAAATATTTTGGGATTTAAAGAAATTAATAAACTATTCCCCTTATTCTTGAATCACAAGTCCATAAGGAAATATTACGTAAATTTAGCAGAAAGTAAAAATTGAACCAGTAAAATTACCAAAAATTCCTCCAACTTTTACAGCACAATACCCCATAAAAGGAGGTATGGCTGAAATTTCAGATTCGGTCCAGACTCTTTCAAAAGAGGGCATTATAGAACAAGCACAATCTTTTAATTACAACTCACCAGTGTGACCAATACTGAAGCCAAATGGAAAATATAGATTTACAGTAGATTACTGGAGGATTAATGAAAAAACCCCCAGAATGCCAGCTAGTCTACCAGACATAGAAGATACTTTTCTACAAGTAAGACAACATGCCCCAAAATGGCTAGCAACAATAGACTTGACTGATATGTTCTTTGGGATACTGTTGCATCCAGAAAGCCAGGAAATTACAACATTTACGTGGCAAAATAAACAATATAGATTTAAAAGATTGCCACAAGGATATTTAAATAGTCCAATTATAGCACATGCAACACTGATGAGAACATTAGCAACATTACCAGAAGTTAAAGGTAAAATATTATATGGCTACACTAAGGCTACCCACCCAGAGCAGTGAGTGCCTGCCTACCGGGCAGGCCTCAAGGTCCCCTGTAAGGGAGCCCGGGCACCTTCAGCTTGTTCTCCAGGGGTGCCTGTGCTCTCCTGGATCTCACCTTGCCTGTCCCATTTTTCCTTTTGTCCCTGGATCATCAGGCTACCAGGCGGCCCTGTTTAGGTACTGAGGAGTTCCATCTGGACGGGTGAGTGTGTTCTATCCAGGGGCGGATTGTCCTGGAAGAGAGCACAAACCCCCCTCCCCCAGCTCCTTCTGCAGGGCTATCTTTCTTACACATGACCCCCCCCCCACAAGCCTGCGTTTTCTGCTAGGTCCTTTGCTCAGGAACAGTTTTCTGCTCCTACACTAAGGCTACCCACACAGAGCGGTGAGTGCCTGCCTACCGGGCAGGCCTCAAGGACCCCCAAAAGGGAGCACACGCACCTTCAGCTTTTGTGGCAGTGTCCTGTGTTCTACTCGTCCCAGCCCTGCCCCCCAAATTCTCCCTTTCACCCACGGGTCATTGGACTACCAGGCGTCTATGTTTCTGTGCTGAGGAGTTCCATCTGGAAGGGACAGTTTCTGCTTCTACACTGAAGAGTTACACCCAGAGGGTCAGTCACAGCAAAGACTGGACCAAGACACCAGGCCTCTCCTGGCTCCATTTGAAGGAAGAGATGGGAAAGCGCCAAGGCAAGAATTCCTATAACAACCTGAAAGGCAACATGACATCACCAGAATCCAGGGATCCCGGAATAAGAAGAATTGTACACCCTACTCTAGAAGAATTGGAAGAAATCGACTCAAAAGTGAGTTATATGAAAATAATAGAAGACCTTAAACAGGAGGTGAAAAACTGCCATAAACAATTAGAGATCACAAACAAAAAGGTAGAGGAAATGAATAAATCGCTCAAAGA
>NW_004949161.1:55893-56378 GCF_000317375.1 Microtus ochrogaster
AGATAAATACCATATACCAAAGTTAAACCAGGACCAGGGGAACAATCTAAATAGACCTGTTAGTCGCAAAGAATTAGAAGCTGTTATCAAAAACCTTCCTACCCAAAAAAGCCCAGGACCAGATGGTTTCAATGCGGAATTCTACCAGAACTTCCAAAAAGACCTAATGCCTATACTCCTTAATGTATATCAAAATATAGAAACAGAAGAGTCATTGCCAAACTCTTTTTATGAAGCTACAGTCACTCTGATAACAAAACCACACAAAGACTCGAACAAGAAAGAGAATTACAAGCCAATCTCACTCATGAATATTGACACAAAAATCCTCAACAAAATACTTGCAAACCATATCCAAGAACACACTAGGAAAATTATCCATTATGATCCAGTAGGCTTCATCCCAGAGATGCAGAGCTGGTTCAACATACGAAAATCTATCAATGTAATCCATCATATAAATAAACTGAAAGAAAAAAACCATA
>NW_004949161.1:65985-66532 GCF_000317375.1 Microtus ochrogaster
TCTGTTCACCAGCTCCAATCATTTCTTCAATCATTTCAAGTCTTTTTATTATTGTCTTTATTATTGTCTATTTTGAATCATGAATCCCCTGACCTGCATGACTTTCTAGTAAAGATTGTATGGTTCTTAGGCGTGCCATATTCTTCCTAAATGTTAGAATATGCAAAAGAATACTGAAACCTATAACCAGTAAATTAAGTTATCCCCATAGTCATATAAACCTTGCATGATATAACCCATTGTATTGGTAACCAGAACAGTTAAATTCACGTTGGAAACAAAAACTGCCATATTACCTATTATCCAGCAGGTGGCGCTGTTGCCAAGTTGCGACGAAAACAGGGTCCTGTTTCAGAGTCCGCCTAGTATTTGTTAAAAACTGGAAAATGTAAGTTGCTTTACAAAGTAAATGTAATTAAATCAATTCCAGAGACGGAACCAGAAACCCAGAATCTAGGGGTAAAGAAGAGCAACCTGGAAGCCGCTTATGCCTCCACATGAGAGAGTCACCCTGAGGGGTTGCAGCTTTCAGCAACCACGTGCTCTG
>NW_004949161.1:67879-69255 GCF_000317375.1 Microtus ochrogaster
GCAGACGATAAGGTGCGTGGGGACTGGAAGTCAATCTGAGGTGTCTAAAGAGAAAATATAAAGAACTGCAGCAATAAAAGCCAGTGCGTGATGATTTATATTAAGCTGCTGGCTCCACTCACAAGACACAGGCCACAAGGCCGCCTGCCGGCAACAGCAGCTGAAGAAGGGAGGCTCGTGCCAAGCCGAACTCGTGGCCGGCAGCCAAGCGGGGGAAGGAGAGGTCCTAACACCAAACGTTGGGCGCCAATTTAAGGCGTAAGTCACAAACAATACCATAGCAGTTTGGAATTATGATTAATAGCGTGGTATTTATTTAAAGTGGAAAAAACTTACAGATCACCATCAGCCCTCTGCGCAACCAGGAAGGGAGTCTAGTCGCCAGTGGAGCAGGAAGTGAAAAAGAGAGAGGAGAGGGAAGTGGCTGCATTTTTAAAGGGAGAGAGACCAAGCCCCAATGGGCTGGTATCTCAACGGCTATAGGCTGGAGGAGCGGAAGGACCTCCCATAACACCTAAGTTATTTAAAAGCCACATTCTACAGTTCTTTGAAGTGGTTGAAGTTTACCTATCTATGTGGAATAAAATATCTATGTATCTAAAGAACCTGATTAGTCTAACTCTATGTATGACAGACATGGATGACTGTATTGACCTATAATTCTTAATACGTATATAACTTAAAGAATAAGGCCTAATTTTAGAATATTAAACAATCTTTAAACAACTGTGCAGCAAATGAGGACAGTGACCTCAAAATTTAAACAATGTATATGTACCTTGCTCAAAGGTAGAAATGTATAGTGCAATATGATAAATATAACCTAAAATTACATCAATATAAAAATATCTTCCGTAGAAGCAAAAGCATACATGCATACAATAAGGCAAAATGCATTTGCCTAGGTATACAAATATTGTAAACAGAAATAGGAACATATTCAACATGACTAATAAATACAATTTGGTTTTGTATCAATGTACAAGAATATATACCAATGTAAATTGTCTATATAAAATAGCTCACAAGTATTCATTCTCACTATTATTAGTGTAAGCTCATACTAATATACCAATTATCCCATCCAATTTCCACTGTTTTTAAAGAAGATCCCTAAGCCTACATAATTTCCAAACCAAACCATAACCCTATGCCAGTTATAATCCATATCTAATTGATGCCACTAACACTGTTGTTGGGAGAGGGAACATTATCCTCTAGAATTACTTCCAGGTGTCATGGGGGCAATGTTCTTTCTATGGGATCTTGTAAAATTAAAATGATGGTTAAGTTTCAAGATTACTGTCTGAAATAATTGCAAATTGTTCCTTGCTATTCAGTAGAGGATATCTGAAGTTCTTTTTTTTTTTTTTTTT
>NW_004949161.1:69420-81914 GCF_000317375.1 Microtus ochrogaster
TGCGCCACCACTGCCCGGCTTATCTGAAGTTCTTATTTGAAGTTTTAGCCAGAACAGTGTAGGAAGGTACACTATTTCCACTAACTAAGTTAGAATCATTTTGAACAGCTGATACCCATAACTTATCTTAAAGTAGCATTATCAGCATCATGATGTCATATCAACCAAGTGGAATTATTCTTGTTGGGATCCATCTTCTTCCTAGAAACTTCAATTATTAGTGCAAGGAAATTTCTTGTTTGTTATGGAAAACAGAAATATTATTCATATAGATATATATCCAACAAAAGATATGCTAGAGACAAACATAGGTATGGAGAAAAGTAAATTTTTTCCTAAATATCTCTTCATTCTCTCCTATACCTGATAGTTCCTGACATGCCACGCCAGGGCGGGCTGGAACCAAGAATCTCGGCGGAGGGTGTCCAGGTTGAATGAATGCACAAAGCACGAGGTTGAGGTGGAACAGCTTTTTTTATTGTTCTACTGGGGCTGGCTTTATACCGTGGCACCAAATGAGGAGGGGGCTAAGAAGGGACTGTAACCTGACCCTGGCAGAGATCAAGGAATAGTCACCATGCACTCAAAATTCCTTCCCCCACTCCAGGAGCAGAGGGAATTTATTATCTTTTTTTTTTTTGCAGATAAGCACCTCAGATGGGGGCTGGGATATCAACTCGGGGCTGCAGTTCCCACAATTTCCCCTACTTTATTTTATAATGCGGGGTCCTGTCTTAGGCCCTGTGAGGGAAGTACCTTCCCTTACCTGTCATAGGGTCCCTGATGCCCTGTCTTACATGGGGGATCTCACCACAGGTTGCTCGTCCTTGGAGACCCTCATTTTTTCAGCATCTGCAGCCACATCTCATCACTTCTGGGAGAGTCATGCACCAGACTGAGTAACACCTGACGGTGGACAAGCTCAGTCAGGGTGAAGATGTTTAAGACTCGTTTTAAGAGGAGCAGGCCTACTGCCACCCCTACTAGTCCCAAGATCCCCAGGGATAAGGCACCTCCCCATCATTGCACCCAACCCCCAATCTGGGCCATGGTATTCCACTATCACAGGTTTAACACGAGTTTCATTAATTGCATTAATTTGATGTACCAAAGAGTGGGTAAAGTTTACAAAGGAATCATTCCAAGGCCCCCTTAGGTAAACATTAAGGCATTGTACCTCAAAGGTCATATTTTTCACTTCCATAAGAGTCACATAGGCAGAATGATAAAAATGAGAACAAGAGGCTTGTTGCACCATCCACAACACATTAATCTGTTCCTGTAATAAGGCCGTTTGCTGATTTAAATTTAACAACTGCAATTGAATATGTGAGTTAATGGTATTTTGAGTTTCTAAGGCCTGGGTAACACGGGCAGCAAGAGTGTTAACAGTATCTGCAGTAGCTGCACTCTGGGACACAAGCCAGACTGACAATAGAGAAATTCATTCCCAGTGCATAATTAATCTAAAGGGAGGTTTAAAAGATGTGTGATGTGTTCCATTGGGCTGTAGCATTGAAGGTGAAGCCCCTTTGAAGGGTCTAATATCTGTACATACACGAGGGTCACAGAGAAACATGCCTATGAACATAGGTGAAAATCCTGCCATATTTGGATTTTTATAGGAAAAATCAAAGGCCCCTCCCAAGGAGTTTTTAAAGGTAGGTCAGTGACCAAACCACAATCAATATTTATCTCCTTCCAATTTCCATGGTTCCTTAGGAGCACAATCTCCCCAAGGCAATGGTAAATATAATCTGAAGGATTGTGGTGTCTTCCAACATAAGAGAGCTGGTCTTGGAGAGGTAGGAATTCCAGAAACATTTCTTTTAAAATTTATTGGGTAAAAGATATATCTCAATCCAAAACAGGGATGCCCAGAAGAATTAGAAGAAAAGTCTCTGTTGTAATAGGAGCGGCGGAGCTGTGTCCCCAGCACCCCAGCTTCCTGCTAGCTTATGCCCTGAAATAATTACATGGACACTGTATTCTTTTAAATGCTGCTTGACCCATTATATCTAGCCTCTTCTCGGCTAACTCTCGCACCTGGACTAACCCATTTCTAATATCATTTGTAGCACTCCAAGGTGCACTTACCGGGAAGATTCTAGCCCACATCCATCCTGGGTTGGAGCTTCATCACATGTGCGTCTGCCCAGGAGAGAGGAGCATGGCGTCTCTGAGCTCACTTCCTCTTCCTCCCAGCATTCTGTTCTGTTTACTCCTCCAACCTATGTTTTAACATATCAGGGCCAAGCTGTTTCTTTATTGCTTAACCAATGAAGTCAACAGATTGATATATGACACTCCCACATCAAGTCTCCCAGAGAATAATTACTAAGGACCACACACAGTCCAGAAAAGGAGACACTAGGCATCGCTGAAATATTTTTAATCCTCCAGAAGCAGAGGGCATGGGATATATCAAACATTAAATTACCCAGTGAAGATCTTTCTAATGCTGTATTTGCTGCAGGAACTCCCAAGGTATAATTGGTGGAGTAAAAGGATGGAAAAACAGAGCTTGTTTTACTTTCCGGCATCAGTATGGGTGGATTCCTCACCAGTGTCCATCTCAGGCCTCCCTCGATGTTCTTCACTTGAACCCATATTATCAGGGCCAGTAGGGCCTGACTCCACTGGCTGAACATTCCACTCTGGCACCCAGATGGGTTCCTGGAGGGAAGACACAAATGGCTCCCCCTACCCTAGCCAGCATGGGTGTAGGTGATTGCCATTGTTCCATAATACTATCCTTCCATATAGCCCAGCCCAGAGATTGGGAGGGTTTCTGCCAATATCTTTCCATTGCTGATAGATCTTGTTTACCTACTGTTAAAAAAATTAAAATGTATAAAATTGGGTATTTGGGGAGGTGATATACTCCCCATTCTTTATTTTACAAAAAAACTGTTTAAGGGTAGCATGCATGCACTCCACTATGGCCTGTCCTGTGGGAGTATGTGGAATTCCAAAGGTATGTGTAATTTGTTGTTCTTGGCAAAATTTTGCAAACCGTTGGCTGGTATAAGCAGGTCCATTGTCTGTTTTGAGAAAGTCTGGGATGCCCATATAGGCAAAAGCCTGTAGGCAATGGGCAATAACATCCTTAATCTTTTCCCCTGAATGTAGGGAGGCATAAATTACCTTGGAATAAGTATCTACAGAGACATGTAAAAATTTAAGTCTACCAGCTTGGGACAAATGGGTAACATCCATCTGCCAAAGGTGGTTAGGAGGGAGGCCTGGAGGATTAACACCTTTCTTGGGGACATTATGAAATGCAGCACAAGCTGAACATTGAGATGTGATTTGAGTAGCCATGGCTAGAACAGCCAGAGTGAAACTTTAGAGAAGAGGCATTTAAATGATACTTTTCATGAAGATGATGGGCTCATTGTTCCTCAAAAAGGAACAATGCCATCGGGCGGGTAAGGGAATCAGCAGGCTTATTTCCCTCTGTCAAGGGCCCCGGCAGATCAGTATGTGCCCAAATGTGGCCAACAAAGGCAGGAAACACTCTTTGGTATATAAGACTTTGCAGCTGAACCAAAAGGTGGAAACCCTGAGAGGTAGGTAAGAGGTAGGTGAGGTTTCCAATGGCCTGGCAATCCTTGCCACATATATACTATCAGTATACAAGTTGAAGGGTTGATCCTTGAAAAGAGAAAAGGCCACAAGGCAGGCCATGAGTTCTGCAGCTTGGGAAGAAATTAGACCTAGGGGCTGCTTTTCTTTAATTGAATCAGAGACTACCACTGCATAGCCCTTGGAAGAACCATCAGTGAACACTGAGCGCACTCTCTTAAGGGGGAGGTTTTGATAATTTTTGGAAAAATAACAGGATGATTCTTTTAAAAGGAAATTAAACTGGAATCAGGTTATCAAAATGGCTCCAGTGGTGGCAATGAACAAGGTCCATCCATCTTGAACCCTCTGTAGCTTTGTTATTTCTTCTTTTTGATAAGGGATTAGAAATTTATTTGAGATCCTGCCAAAAACTGTTAAACTAAAATCATATGCCTTCCAAAGAAGCTGTAGCACCATTTCATAATACGGGGTCACCACCTTATTAGGGGAAGCAGGTAAATGCAGCCAATAAATAGGCCCCCCTTTTCAAAAAACTCCAGTAGAAGAAAATTGTGAAGAAAAGACCATGAAATAAAAAGGGTGGGCATAATCAAGGTGGCAGAGATGTGCTCGCTCAAGAGCATCAAGCAAGGCATATAGGGATTCTTTTGCCACTGGAGTCATGATCCTGGGGGAGGCAGGGGAAGGGTCCCCAGGCAGCATGTCATAAAGGGGCTTAAGAGCTCCTGTAGGAATGGAAAGGGAGGAACGGATCCAGTGAACATCTTCCAATAATCTCTGCCAGTCATGGAGGGTCTGTAAATGTGAACAATCCAGCTGCAACCTCTGAGGCTGAAGCCCAAAGGATTGGATTTGAAAGCCCAGATAGGAATAGGGGGGCTGCATCTGCACCTTCTGTGGGGACAAAATGAACCCATATCCCACCAGAAGGGTCTGTAACTCTGCAAAGATTGGTAAACTTTCCTCTTTTGTTGGTGCTGCCAGAAGTATATCATCCATATAAAGGACACTATAGAAGGAGAAAAACTTAAGCTGAAGTGAATCCAAACAAGCTGCAACACATATTTGACAAACTGAAGGACTGGCAGCCCTGTCTTGGATTGTTAGGGTCAGAAATTTTTATAACAGGGCAATCACTGGACAGCACTTAATGCCTCCTTGGGGAGCCTCCTCCTAGCGGAGCCTCCTCAGAGCCCAACCAAATGGGAGGGGCTGGAGAGGTCCTGAACCGGTCAGAAAGAGGATAGGGAGGGGGCTTGTCCTGCTCCCCATAGGTTCCTTTTGTCTTTTCTTTTAAATGGGCCCTGTGTAATTCCCACTGCAGCACTGTGATTTCTCCCTCCAAACCTTCCTCTTCTGAACCTTTTGATTCCCACAAGCTCTCTTCAAAATCAGACAAAGAAGGGTAGAGGCGTGTTTGGGCTGGAGAATTTTGCTTGGGACAAGCCCTTAAGCTCTGAGAGGAAACTCCGTCCTGGGACTCACTTCCCTCCCCCCTGTCTGGAGGTTTTCACTTCCTTTTAATCTTTCTCTCTTCTACCTTACCGGGCCTCCCCTTAGCAGGCTGAGAGAGCAGTTCGACCTTTGTGTTGGAGGCAATATCAGAACAAAGGGAAGCCTTAGTCTTACTATCTTGAATCTCAGATAACACCTCTTTTCTTGCTTCCAAAGCCTGCTTAACCCGGACTTTCTCTGTAAGCAAAGCATCCCTGATCAGTCTCCAAAGGGAGAAGACAACCATTGGCAGGACCTCAGGCCCCTTCTTTCTCAACATTTTTTGAAGATCCTGGTGGACCTGTTCCCATTCAGAAATATTGAGGGCTCCACTGGTGATGAACCAGGGACTCCACATCTCTATAGTTTTAAGAAAATCTTCTAAAGTCTTAGCTTTTACAGCTGTTCCATGCTCTTTCAATAATTTAATTTTTAAAGTTTCTTTAATTGAAACTTTAACTCCAATTTACCTGGGATATTTTCCATTTCTTAATTAATTTTTTTATAACTCCCCAATACATCCCTGCCGGCCTACGGGATGACCTGGTCCACTGTACCTCACTTTCCGATCTCAGCTGGGACCTCCAGAAGCTGTGCCAGCATGGGCTGGAACCAAGAATCTCGGCGGAGGGTGTCCAGGTTGAATGAATGCACAGAGCACGAGGTTGAGGTAGAACAGCATTTTTTATTGTCCTGCTGGGGCTGGCTTTATACCATGGCACCAAATGAGGAGGGGGCTGCGAAGGGACTGTAACCCGACCCAGGCAGAGATCAAGGAATGGTCATCATGCACTCAATATTCCTTCCCCCCTCCAGGAGCAGAGAGAATTTATTATGTTTTCCTTGCAGATAAGCACCTCAGATGGGGGCAGGGATATCAACTCGGGGCTGCAGTTCCCACACAGACATGAGACAGAAACACTAAATTTTTCCTTAACAATGTGCTTGAATTTAGAAAAGGATAGTCATTGTCCAACTCCAAAGCCAGCTTTGATTTTTAAGAAGAGATATATTTATACTCAGGTAATAAATTTTACCATGCAGATGGCCTGTCCTCGTGGGTCATATTTCTCTCTGTTGGTGATCCTTTATGGATAGTTATGTTTTTGGTTTCTCTTTTTCAAACCTAATCTTTACTAATTTTGATAGTATCCATAGCTATTCTTCTCCTCTAGAAACAAGAGCAAAACCCCTTCCCAAATGTAGCACATCTCTTGGTTTCCATTATGAAGTAAACACATTCTGGAAATACACTGCTGATTTAAATCAGAAGTTGTTTTTATTATCCAATGTCTCTCTGCTGCATTTGTCCCTTTCCCGTTAGTGTTAAGAAAATTCAAGGTTAATAAGAAATTATGGAATCTATTTCTTAGGAATATTTTCCATCCCTTTCTGTTCAATTAACATATCCTTTATAGTTCCATTTGATCTTTCTTTAATGGTCTTTCCTGTAGGGTTGTTTTGTATACCTGTAATATGCTTTATATTATAATAAGCAAAAAATATCTCATTTCTTTAGAGACATACTGGACTATTACCTGTCTTTATTTGTGCAGATATACCCATGATCACCATAACTTCTAATAAATGTCTGATTATTGAATTAACCTTTTCTGAGCTCAAAGCTTCAATTCCATTGAAAACCAGAATAGGTGTCAATAATGTGGTGTACATATTTTAATTTTTCAAAATCTGCAATGTGGAGGACATTCATCTGTCAGATTTCATTCCTTTGGGTAATCATTGGGTTACTTCTGGCAGATAGTGGTGTTTGGTAATCACCTTAGCTTGTTGAAACATAAAAGAAAGCTCTTTCTTCAAACCTTTGTTATCGACATGATTTTTTATGAAATTCTGAGGTCTTCAGCATATTTTCAGAAAATAATCTATCAATTTCCACATTGCCTTGTGCTAGAGGATTTGGCAGACCCATATGGAATTAGATATGTGCTATGCATTTGGGACAAAGATTATTCCTGATTATATATTGAACCTGAATGAGTAATGAAGTCATTTGGTATAAATTCAATGGGTTAAAACACATAAAGCACCCCTTTCTACATATTGCAAATCAGTAACCATATTGAGAAGTTCTTTAAAATCCCTTAGTGTCATGAGAATAGCATATAATTCTGCCTTTGGACAGAATAATAAAAGCTTTGGTCCACCTTACTTAAATCTTCTGATTTATAACTTGTTTTTCATGATTTATTTCAATCAGTATAGAATGTAGGGGCTCCAGCTATTGTTGAGTCACCTACAATGCTGAAAAGGGTCCAAGTAGTTCTTTTTATAAGGTGAATTCTATTTCTTTGGGGATGATTGTTATTAACCTCTCCTAAAAAATTAACACAAACACTTTGCCAGGGTTCATTGTCTTTCTGTATTTTTTTTTAAATTTCATCAGTAATAAAAGGCACTATAGTCTCTGCTGGGTCTATTCCTATTAGTTGGCAAAGTCTCAATAAAGAGACATTTTCCACATAATTTTTCAATTTTCTACTTGGTTTATGTGGTACTTACCATCCTAAGATAATATCTTTCTTTCATTAAAATTCCTGTAGGAGAAATTCTGGAAGATAATATGATGAGAATGCAATTAAGATTTAAATTCACGCTTCTGTCTGAGGGGTCCTTGGACTACCAAGAGTCCCTGTTCCTGTGCTGAGGAGATCCATCCAGATGGGTGAGTGTGTGCCAACCCAGGGCAGACAGTCGGGGAAGGGAGTACAGGGCCCCTCCAGCTCCTGCTGCAGGGGCTTCTTTGTTCCACATGACTCTGCCCTCCCCCCAAGTTCACCCTTTTGTCTGCTGGGTTCTTTGACTACCAGGAGTCCCTGTTCCTGTACTGAGGAGATCCATCCAGATGGGTGAGTGTGTGCCATCCCAGGGCAGACAGTCAGGGAAGGGAGCACAGGGCCCTTCCAGCTCCTGCTGCAGGGGCTTCTTTGTTCTACACAACTCTGCCCTCCCCACAAGTTTACCCTTTTGTCTACAGGGTCCTTGGACTACCAGGAGTCTCTGTGTTCCTCTGCTGAGGAGATCCATCCAGACTGGTGAGTGTGTGCCATCCTGGGGCAGATGGTCAGAGAAGGGAGCAGAAGCCCTCTCCAGCTCCTGCCACTGGGGCTTCTTTGTTCTACAAGACACGGCCTCCCAAGCCTGCCCTATTGTCTGTGAAGACCTTGGTCCAGGAACAGTTCCTGCCCTGCAATGAGGAGATCCACCCAGAGAGCCAGTCACAGAAAAGATTGGACCAAGATGTCAAGACTCTCCTGGCACCAGTGCACAAATTCTTCCAACAACCTGAAAGGCAACAATGACAACACCACAATCCAGGGATCATGGAACAAGAAGATTTGAACACCCTATTTCAGGAAAAGTAGAAGAAATCGACTTTAAACATAATATTATGAAAATCCTTTAAACAGGATGTGAAAAACTGCTTTGAAAATGGATAAAACAAACAAAAAGGTAGAAGAAATGAATAAATCTCTCAAAGATACCCTAGAAAACCAAGAAAAAGCAACCAAACAGGTAATGGAAACAGTTCAAGACTTGAAAAATAAAATTGAGATAATGAAAAAAACAAAAATCGAGAGAAGGCTAGATATGGAAAATCTGGGTAAATGAACAGGAACTACAGAGACAAGTATAACCAACAGAATACAAGAGATAGAAGAAAGAATCTCAGATGATGAAGATACTATAGAGGAAATAAACTCATTGATTAAAGAAAATAACAAATCCAACAAATTCTTAACATAAAGCATCCAGGAAATCTGGGACACTATGAAAAGACCAAACCTAAGAATAAAAGGGTAGAAGAAAGAGAAGAATTACAGCTCAAAGGCCCAGAAAATATATTCAACAAAATTATAATAAAACTTTCTCAACCTAAAAAATGATATTCCTATAAAGGTGCAAGAAGCATACAGAACACCAAATATAATGGTTTAAAAAAAACCCATCCCCTCATGATATAATAATTAAAACACAAACATAGAGAGTAAAGAAAGAATATTATGAGTTGCAAGGGAAAAAGATCAAGTAACATATAAAGGGAAACCTATCATAATTGCACCTGACTTCTCAATGGAAACCATGAAAGCCAGAAGGTCTTAGATAGATGTGCTGCAGACACTAAGAGATCATGGGTGCAAGCCCAAACTACTATAACCAGCAAAGCTTACATTCACCATCAATGGAGAAAACAAGATATTCCAGGACAAAAAAAAAAACAGATTTAAACAAAATGTAGCCACAAACCCAGCCTTACAAAAATACAAGAAGGAAAACAACAAACTAAGGAAGCCAACAACACCCATAATAACACAAGCATCTGAAAACCTCCACCAGCACAACTCAAAGACAAACACTACCACCAGAAAAAATAACCAGAGTTAACAACCACTGGTCATTAATATCACTTAATATCAATAAAGTCAATTCACCTATAACTTTTTTAATAAATAAATAAATAATAAAAAAATAGAAAAAGATTTAAATTTACACAATCTGCATGTCCCTCCTGTAGTTTCTCTTCAATGACAGTTAATTCTTTCTCAGCTCCAGCTATTCATTCCCTAGAAATATTTAAATCTTTGTCACCATCTAAATGTTTTTTTTTAAATGAAGTATTAGATCAGGTATTATTCTAAAAGCTAGTTGTAGACTGGAAATATTTCCTAGCAATCTTCAAACATCATTAAAATTCCACAATTGGCATTTCCTTATATGTGCCTTTTGGTTCTAATTTTCTGTAAACCTATTTTATAACCTTAGTAGTTGATAGAATCTCCTCTTTGTATTTTTTAGAATCAATTTATAATATCCATTTACACAAAAGTTTCTTTGCTTCTTCAAACATTCTTTCTAAAGTATCTACACTTGAATCAGATAGCAAAAATGTAATCCATGTAATAGTAAATTATAAATTTAGGAAATTGTTTATGTATTATTTCCAATGACTGACTTACAAAATATTGGCATAGGATAGGGATACTGATCATTCCCTGTCGGAGGATGGCCCACTGATGTCTCTTTGTAGGCTGTGAATTATTATAAGTGGGCACCATGAATACAAATTTTTCTCGGTCCTTTTATTATAAGGGCATATTGAAGAAACAGTCTTTTAAATCAATAACTATAAGAGGACATCCTTTTGGTAAGAGGGAAGGCAAAGGATTGTAGAGGGCACATAAGTTGAATTACCTTGTTGACAACTCTTAGGTTTGTCACCATTACTAATTTTTTATATTTCTTTTTATACAGCAGAATTCCTAGGGTTGGTAAATTATTCAATATTGTGAGCATCTAATTGCTCCTGTACCAGGTGTTCTAAAGCCTGCACTTTGTCTTCTGTTAAAGCCATTGCTAAACCCATATTGATTTCTCAGTTAAAAATTAACACTGTTGGTACCTCTGAAGGTTTGCTAGTTACTTTGTGTTCTTGTACATCCTGAATGACTGATGACATTTGTTTATAGTTCCTAATAATATCCTTCCCAGAAACACGAGTTGCTAAGACTGCAGGAATGTTAATCTGGGTATTCTGTTGCTGCAGCAGGTCACAGCCCCATAAATTCTTTGCAATATTAACCACATATGGCCTCAACCTTCCTCTCTGTCTTTCTGGCTCTATGCATTCAGGCCATCGTGTGCTTTGATTCTCTTGAGATACGGTTCCAATTCCTAGGAATTGAACACCTGCCCAAAGCAGTTCCTTTATTTATCAATGGTAATCACAGCATACAGAGGGAAACCCCACATCACCTCATACCTTTCGAAATTGCTTCTTCTACCCAAGCCTCAGTTAAATGTCTCAATAATCATTGTATGCAGAATCTATTCATCCATACATGCTGATTGAACCTTTAAATGTCCGAGTATCTTTTTGTATTCTAAGTTGGCATTCTCAAAAGTCAGTGATTCAATAAGAACTTGACTGTCTTCTGTATCTCTTAGCCCTATTTGTACAGTTTAAGTTAATCTTTGTAAAAAGTCACTAAAGCATTCTCTTTTAGCCCTGTTTAACCATAATATATGATTCAAATATTTTTCTGATTCTTGAATCCTGTCCCAAGAATTTAAGACTGCTGTGTATCTTTGGGACAAGATGTGTTGATCATAAAGAGCTTGATTCTGTGGGTCAATGTAAGTTCCCTCACCAAGAATCTGTTCTTGGTAAGCTTCAAATCCCTTTGCTTTTGCCTGTTGTTCTAAATTTTTGACTCTTCGGACTAGTATCAGTTTTCATATCAGTTGAGGTCCATCTTCATCCATTGAGACTAATTGAAGTCAACCGTGTGAGGTAGCCTTATTGCTTGAAGCTTACATCTCCACCATTTCCCTAACAAGTGACAAATACAAGCCAAAGATACTACTGGTTGCGTAATTTCTTTTAGATCGTTATAGTTTTTCATTGACATTCTTTAGATCCTTTTGGGCATTTAGACCTTGATGGTTTGTCAGAGGTTGTCACGTACACCCTTGACCCGCAAGGATGACGCGACCACTGGAGCTCTTCTTACTACAGTTTATTCCAGGACTTTATTCACTTTCTTTCTCTCTTCCCCCCCGTCTCTCTCTCTCCTCCCCCTCTCTCCTCCTGGGCAAACCTCTCCCAGCCCTTAAGTAGGCAATGGCTGCCAATCCCGGATTGCCAGGTGGGCATTGCCCATAGGCCCAAGCATATGCAAGCAGCTGATAATCATTGCCTTATCACAGCATAAGTCAGGCCTTAGCCATTTCAGGATTTGATTATACATCTCCATCAGGTGTGATTCCATGCTGCTTGCTACAAGAGGTGATTACAGGGTAGGGAGCTAAAACACTTGGTAAGTCATCTCTGACTCTGACACATATTGGCGATGTTAAATCCTGTCTATATACCTTCCCTCCCTGCTCATCAGTTCCAATAATTTTCTCAATTGTTTCAAATCATTTTACCATTGCCTTTTGTGAAGCCTGACTCTCTTAAATTGCAAATAATTCTAGTGCATTCACTGACCCATTTAGCCTCTGGTAGGATTCCATACAATTCCAAAGTATGAAAATTCTCCATTAAGGATAATTTTTCATTCTTAGATAGCATTTGGATGGCATGCATTGCCTTCCTGGAGAGATACTCTATCAGCTGACTTTACATAACTTTTTAACACATTTTTGGTTGCTGAATTCAATGGCATGAATCCTTTCAGACAATTTCTCACACCTTGACATGGATGGAATTTTGTGTGACAAATTAATTTTATCATTTTCAATGGTATAATTTTGTCATCAAACTTTTGATTTTTGATGGAATTAATTTTGTCAGCTAGCTGTTCATTATTAGTTTGTAAAGACTGTATCATTTCTAAAAGTGCCCGATTCTTGGTTCTGTTATCAAACCATTTTCTTTATTATTA
>NW_004949161.1:83457-84650 GCF_000317375.1 Microtus ochrogaster
TTCTTCTGTTGAGAATTCTCTGTTCAGTTCAGTGCCCCATTTTTTAATTGGGTTAATTAGCATTTTAAAGTCTAGTTTTTTGAGTTCTTTATATATTTTGGAGGTCAGACTTTTGTCTGTTGTGGGATTGGTGAAGATCTTCTCCCAGTCAGTGGGTTGCCTTTTTGTCTTAGTGACAGTGTCCTTTGCTTCTCAGAAGCTTCTTAGTTTCAGGAGGTCCCATTTATTCATTGTTGCTCTTATTGACTGTGCTACTGGGGTTATACGTTGGGAGTGGTCTCTTGTGCCCATATATTGTAGAGTACTTCCCACTTTATCTTCTATCAGGTTCAGTGTGTTCAGACTGATATTGAGGTCTTTGATCTATTTGGACTTCAGTTTTGAGCATGGTGATAGATATGGGTCTATTTTCATTCTTCTACAGGTTGACAACCAGTTGTCCCAGCACCATTTGTTGAAGATGCTCTCTTTCTTCCATTGTATACTTTTAGCTCCTTTATCAAAAATCAGGTGTTCATAGATTTGTTGGTTAAAATCCGGGTCTTCTACTCGATTCCATTGATTGACATTTCTGTTTTTATGCCAATATCAAGCTGTTTTGAATACTGAATCTCTGTAATAGAGTTTGAAGTCAGGGATGGTAATGCCTCCAGAAGTTCCTTTATTGTATAAGATTGTTTTGGCTACCCTGGTTTTTTTTGTTTTTTCCATATAAAGTTGATTATTGTCCTCTCAAGGTCTGTGAAGAATTTGATGGGATTTTGATGGGGATTGCATTGAATCTATAGATTGCTTTTGGTAGAATTGCCATTTTTACTATATTGATCCTACCAATCCAAAGGTAAGGGAGATCCTTCCATTTTCTGGTATCCTCTTCAATCTCTTTCTAAGACTTAAAGTTCTTGTCAAATAGATCTTTCACTTCCTTGGTTAGAGTTACCCCCAAGATATTTTATGCTATTTGTGGCTATGGTGAAAGGTGATGCTTCTCTGATTTCCTTCTCTGCATCCTTATCCTTAGTGTATAGGAAGGCAACTGACTTTTTGGAGTTGATCTTGTATCCTGCCACATCACTAAAAGTGTTTATCAGCTGTAGGAGTTCTTTGGTAGAGTTTTGGGGGTCACTTATATATATACTATCATATCATCTGCAAATAATGAAAGTTTAACTTCTTCCTTTCCAATTCGAATC
>NW_004949161.1:84848-86091 GCF_000317375.1 Microtus ochrogaster
TTTAGTGGGATGGCTTTGAGCATATCTCCATTTAATTTGATGTTAGCTGTCGGCTTGCTGGAAATAGCATTTATTATATTTAGATATGACCCTTGTATCCCTAATCTCTTCCAGACCTTTATGATAAAGAGATGTTGAATTTTGTCAAATGATTTTTCAGCATCTAATGAAATGATCATGTGGTATTTTTTTCAGTTTATTTATATGATGGATTACATTGATAGATTTGCATATGTTGAACCAGTCCTGCATCTCTGGGATGAAGCCTACTTGATCATAATGGATAATTTTTCTAATGTGTTCTTGGACTTGGTTTGCGAGTTTTTATTGAGAATTTTTGTGTCAATATTCATGAGTGAGATAGGCCTGTAATTCTCTTTCTTGGTTGGGTCAGAGTGGTTTTAGTATCAGGGTAACTGTAGCTTCCTAAAAGGAATTTGGCAAGGACTCTTCTGTTTCTATATTGTGAAATACATTAAGGAGCATAGGTATTAGCTCTTCTTGGAAGTTCTGGTAGAATTCTGCATTGAAACCATCTGGTCCTGAGCTTTTTTTGGTAAGGAGGTTTTTGATAACAGTTTCTAATTCTTCATGACTAGAAGGTCTATTCAGATTGTTCACCTGGCTGTGATTTAACTTTGGTATATGGTACTTATCTAAAAAAATGTCCATTTCTTTTGCATTTTCCAGTTTCGTGGCAAACAGGTTTTTGTAGTAAGATCTAATGATTTTCTGAATTTCCTCTCTATCTGTGGTTATGTCCCCCTTTCTCAATTCTGATCTTATTAATTTGCATGTTCTTCTCTGCCATTTGATTAGTTTGGATAGGGGTTTGTCGATCTTGTTGATTTTTCTCCAAGAACCAACTTTTTCTTTCATTGAGTCTTTGAATTGTTTTCTGTGTCTCTATTTTGTTGATTTCAGCCCTCACCTCCTTCTGGGTGAGTCTGCTTCTTTTTTTTTCTAGAGCTTTCAGGCATGCTGTTAATTCTCCAATGTGTGCTTTCTCCATTTTTTTTAAATGTGGGCACTTAGTGCTATGAATTTCCTCTTAGCACTTATTTCATAGTGTCCCATAGGTTTGAGTATGTTGTTTCTTTATTTTCATTGAATTCAAGGAAGACTTTAATTTCTTTGTTTATTTCTTCCTTGATCCAGGTGTGGTTCAGAAGTTGACTGTTCAGTTTCCATGAGTTTGTAGGCTTTCTGGGGGTAGCATTGTTGTTGAATTCTAACTTTAATC
>NW_004949161.1:86359-87843 GCF_000317375.1 Microtus ochrogaster
TAGTGTGTGTGGTTTGATGTCTGCCTTGAGTTCTAGTAATGTTTCTTTTATGTACGTGGGTGCTTTTATATTAGGGGCATAAATATTCAGGATTGAGACTTTATCTTGATGAATTGTTCCTGTTATGAGTATAAAATATCCCTCTCCATCTCTTCTGATTGATTTTAGTTGAAGTTAGTTTTGTTAGAAATTATTATGGCCACACCCGCTTGTTTCTTAGGTCCATTTGCTTGATAAACCCTTTACTCTGAGGAGATCTTTGTGGTTGAGGTGTGTTTCTTGTAAACAGCAGAATGTTGGATCCTGTTTTTGTATCCAATCTCTTAGCCTGTGCCTTTTTATAGCTGAATTGAGTTCATTGATATTAAGTGACATTAATGACCAGTGGTTGTTGACTCCAGTTATTATTTTTTTGGTAGTAGAGCTTGTGTGTTTCCCTTCTTTGAGTTGTGCTGGTGAAGGGTTGCTAGTTGTCAGAGTTATTATAGGCAGTGTTGGCAATGTTGGATTCCTTGGGTTGTTATTTTCCTTCTATTACTTTCTGTAAGGGTGGGTTTATGGTTACATATTGTTTAAATTTGTTCTTATCCTGGAATATTTTGTTTTCTCCATTGATAGTGAACAATATCTTTGCTGGGTATAGTAGTCTGGGCTTGCATCCATGGTCTCTTGGTTTCTGCAGTACCTCTATCCAGGACCTTCTGGCTTTCATGTGTTTTGATTATTATATGGCGAGGGGATTTTTTTTGATCCAGTCTGTTTGGTGTTCTGTATGCTTTTTGAATATTCAAAGGAATATCTTTCTTTATGTTGGGAAAGTTTTCTTCCATAATTTTGTTAAAAATATTTTCTGTGCTTTTGAGCTGTAATTTTCCTTCTTCTATCCCTTAGGTTTGGTCTTTTTATTGTATCCCATACTTCCTGAATGTTTTGTGATGAGAATTTGTTAGATTTGCTGTTTTCTTTGATCAGTGTGTTTATTTTCTCAATGGTGTCTTCAGAGTCTGAGATTCTTTCTTCTATCTCTTGTATTCTATTAGTTATGCTTGTTTCTGTAGTCTCTGTTTGTTGCCCTAGATTTTCCATATCCAGTCGGCCCTCACTTTGTGTTTTTTTCCTTGCCTCCATTTCAGTTTTCAATTCTTGAACTGCTTCCATTACCTATTTGATTGTTTTTTCTTGGTTTCCCAGGGTATCATATACATATTTATTCTTTTCTTCAAACTTTTTGTTCTACTTCTCATCCATTTCCATAAGTGATGTGGGAATGATTTCTTATTAATAAAGAAACTGCCTAGGCCCATTTCATAGGCCAACCCTTAGGTAGACGGAGAAAACAGAACAGGATGCGGGGAGAAAGAAGCTGAGTCAGAGAGTCGCCATGATTGTCCCACTGCAGACAGATGCAGGTTAAGATCATTCCTGGTAAGCCAGCTTGTGGACTACATAGAATAATAGAAATGGGTTAGATCAATATGTAAGAG
>NW_004949161.1:90254-150212 GCF_000317375.1 Microtus ochrogaster
AACTAATGGGTCAGGCAGTGATTAAAAGAATACAGTTTCCGTGTAATTATTTCGGGACATAAGCTAAACTAGCCATGTCGGCGGCCGGCTGCCAGGGAGGGAAGCAGCCCCGCTGCTCTTATTTCAACACATAAGGGCATTTTTTTACATGCTGTTTAAGGGACTCTATCACTTTCATAATGTCAATTTTCCCCCTTCTTCTGTATTAGTGTGTTCAAGACCTTCTGTTGTCAGATCACTGGGTTCAGGTGTTTTTATGTTGTTTTTCAGATTGGGGGAGGAATTCTCGTCTTGGCGCCTGCCCATTTCTTCCTTCAAATGCTATTCCATGGATCTTATGGAACAGGATCAGGTTCCCTTGCTGGCCAGGGACCTCAATGACAAAAGGCTTACCTTGCTGCAGGCAGGCTATTGAAGTAAATCAGTTCCCACCTGCCCCGTTGTCCTGAACACCCCGCCCCAGCACCCAAACAGGCTGAGCTGGCAGATCCTGTGGCCCCGCAGAAGGGAGGAAGAAGGGAGGAGGTTCCTGGGTGCAAACTGGGGTAGGTTAGGAAAAGAGAGGCCCCAGCAGAGGGGAGCAGCCCCTGTTGAATGACCGGGGAGTGAAGGGGATCAGGGAATGTCCCTGCTCTCTTTCCGGGCTCCTGCCGGGGGTCACGAGCACACTCACCAACCACTCTGATGGGTCCCTCCAGGAGCAGGAGCAGGTTCCCTTGCTGGCCAGGAACCTCGCTAACAAAGGGCCTACCTTGCTGCAGGCAGGCTATTGAAGCAAAGCAATTCCTGCCTGCCCCATTGCCATGAGCACCCCTTCCCAACACCCAAACAGACTGAGCTGGCAGACCCCGTGGCCCCGCAGAAGGGAGAAAGCTCAAACCGTTTTCTTAAGACAAACAAAACTAAGTCCCATATTATGTCCAATAGATAGATATATCAGAAAATCCATATAATCCTTGCAGAATACCACCCATAGTATAACTAAAAGTTTATAAAATTCCTGGATAGTAATATTACCTTCTATTGTATAACTTTCAAATTCATTGATTTACTTTTTAATCAATTAGTTACCTCCATTATGAGATTCATAGGTGTAAAATCTCTATTGGACAGCCACTGTTGTCATTGCAGCCACATGGTGGAGAGACATGACCAGTGGTAGCATGAACAGTCCCGCTCTGTTCCATTTCCGCACCTGCTTACATACTGACAAATATGCTTTGCTAGACAATTAAGAACAATTAAATCAATGACGTGCATGGAGTGAATTTTTTGGTGGCCATACTATAAAGGCAAATTACATAGTGGCAGAGAATGTGGCAGGGGAGGAGGCACACACAAGCCTGGGCAATTGCCAAGTCACCATGCAGTAGCTCTACTGTGGTGGGATTTAGTGGATGAAATCAACCCAGGTAGGTAGGGGTGGGAGACCTTCTAGGCCACAGACCTTTGGGGTTTGGGCTTATTTTGGTAGGCATGGAGTTAGGATTCACATAGGTCCCAGACGAAGATGGAAGCTATAAAGTAATCCCATACCAGCTCATATTTAGGGATATTAAAGGGTTCTTTATTCAGGAGTAGACTCACAGATCACAGTCCTCTGCATGAACATGGAACAGGAACCTAATCTAGCAGCCAAGAGAGAGTGTGCAATCTTTACAGCTGCAGTCATCATATAAGAGACCATGCCTGGTGCCTGACAATTGTCTATATTCTGTCAATTATGTTTTAAATAAACACTGATTGACCAGTAGCCAGGCAGGAAGTATAAATGGGACAACCAGACATAAAGTAGAGGTGGGCCAATGAGAACATGAGAATTCTGGGAAGAAGGAAGCCCACTCCTTCACAGTCCTGTCCAGACACAGAAGAAGCAAGATATGACTATGCTGTTGAAAAGGATACTGAGCCATGTGGCTAACACAGATTAAGAATAATGGACTAATGTAAGTTATAAGAGTTAATAAGAAGCCTGAGCTGATGGGCCAATCAGTTTATGATTAATGTAGACCTCTGTGTGATTTGTTGGGGGGGGGGACTTAATGACTGTGGGAACTGGGCAGAACAGAAATCTCAGACAACACACGCCCAAGTGGGCTGGTATCATAAAAGCTATTGGCTGAAGGACTTCCCACAGCAGGCCTCTGCTAAGTGCCAGGCCTTGGAAGACGCACCTCCTTCTGTGCCTTGTTGAAATAAGAGCGGCTGGGCTGCGTCCCCAGCACCCGGCCGCCCACATGGCTAGCTTAGCTTATGCCCCGAAATAATTACACGGAAACTGTATTCTTTTAATCACTGTCTGACCCATTAGTTCCAGCCTCTTATTGGCTAGCTCTTACATATTGATCTAACCCATTTCTATTATTCTGTGTAGTCCACAAGCTGGCTTACCAGGAAAGATCTTAACCTGCGTCTGTCTGGAGTGGGACACATGGCGACTCCTTGACTCAGCTTCTTTCTCCCAGCATCCTGTTCTGTTTTCTCCACCTACCTAAGGGTTGGCCTATGAAATGGGCTTAGGCAGTTTCTTTATTAATAAGAAATCACTCCCACATCAGAGCCTGGCCTCTTCAGGGCCAGTCAGGTCCTAGGGTGCCAGGCCAGGGAGGCAATTCCCCCTTCTCCATGGCTGTCAATCAGAGGGCTGGCCAGGCCCTGGGAAGCCAGACCAAGACACCTGGGTCCCCTCTTCCACAGCTGACTGATCATGAGCTGGCCAGGTCTTGTGAAGCCTGGCCAGGGAAACTGTACCATCTTACATGGTTGGCCTTACCAAGGTCCTGTTGTGCCAGGCCAAGAAGGCTGCATACCCTCTTTCTCCTCTGGTCTCCCCAGGTCTGGCCAGACCCTGGTTTGTCTGGTTCAGAAGCTGCATAGACTCTGCCACAGTTGGCCTCCCCAGGTCTGGCCAGATCCTGCTCTGCCAGTATGGGGAATTTGCACCCTCTCTTCCTTGGCTGGCCTCCTTAGGGTCAGACAGTCCCTGGGAATCTAGGTCCTGAAAGATGTGTCCCATCTTCCATGGTTAGTCTACCAAGTACTGTCCAGTTCCTGGGCTATCAGACCTGGGAAGCTATGCCCATTTTTCTATAGCTGGCCTCATTAAGGTCATTAAATTCCTAAGATGCCAGATTGGTGAAACTGCCCTCTTCCACAGCTAATTTCTTCAGGGCCATCCAGGCCTTGGCATGCCAGGATGGTGATACTGAACACCCTCTTCCATGGCTAGCCTACCCAGTCTGTCCAGGCTCAGGGGTGCCAGGTCAGTAGAGCTGTGCCCCCTCTTCCACGGTTGGCCTCCTCAGGATCAGTCAAGGTCTGGGATGTCAGGCTGGGGAAACTGCAATCCCTCTTCCATGACAGGCCTTCTAAGGGCCAGCCAGCACCTGAGGTGCCAGTGTAGGATAGATGGGTTCCTCTTCCTTGGATGGCTTCCCCAGGGACAGCCAAGCCCTGGGGTACCAGGTTGGGAAACTTTGCACACAGTTCCATGGCTACAAGGCAGGAGAACTGCTTCCCCTCTTCCACAGCTATCTTCCTAAGGAGTGACAAGCCCCTGGGATACCAGGCTGGGAAAGATGTATCCCCTCTTCCATGGTGGGCTTCTAAAGGGCCAGCAAGGCCCTGGAGTACCAGACTGTTGACACTGTGCCAAGAGTTCCATGGAAGTCAGACAGGGGAACTGCATCCCGTTTTCTACTGCAGGCATCCCTGGGTTTGTCAAGGCCCTGTGTTTCTAGGCCATGTAAGTTGCACCCACTTTCTTCCACAGCAGGCTTCCAACAAGTCAATCAGACCCTTGGTTTCCAGACTAAAGAAGATTCAGCACCTCTTCCAAAGCTGTACTCCCCAGGGCTGACCAGGCCCTGGGATGCCAGGCTGAGGAAACTGCACCCACATATCCATAGCTCCCAGGCCAGAGAAAGTATGCCCCCTCTTCCACAGAAGGTGTCCCCAGGGATGGCCACACCCTATTGCATCCCTTATTCCATGGGTAAGCCTTCAGGCACCAGGATGGGTAAGCTGTACCCCTTCATCCACACCTGGCCTCCCCTAGTCAGGCCATGTTCTGGTGTGTTCGGCCAGGGTTGCTGCGCTCCCTCTTCCAATGCTGGCCTCCCAAGAGCCAGATAGTAACTGGGGTGCAAGGCAAGGGAAGATGCACTCCCTCTTCCATGACTGTTCTACCCAAGGCCAGCCTTGTCCCATAGTGCCAGACTAGGGAAGATGCACCCATTCTTCTACAGCTAGTATGCCCAGGAACAGCCAGTACTTAATGTGATAAGCCAGGAAAACTGCCTTCTCTCCCATGACACTAGGTTGCCTGGCTATGGAAGCTCAGTACCCTCTTCCATGGCTGGCCTCCCCATGGCTGGCAGTGACAAACCACATAAACTGTGATCCCTCTTCCATGAATAGCTTCCCCAGTGCCAGCCAGACCCTGGATATCCAGGTTGGGGAAACTACACCAGTTCTTCAACAGCTAGATTCCCTAGGGATGTACAGTTCTTAAGGGGCCAGGCCAGTGAAGCTGGCCTGCAATTTCATGTCTGGCCTCTGGGAATGGCAGCCAGGCTCTGGGCAGCCAGACCAGGAAAGTTGGGTCCCCTCTTCCACAACTAGCTGCCCAAAAGCCAGTCAGGCCCTCAGTGGCAGGCAATTGAAGCTGTACCCCCTCTTTCATGGCTGGCCTCCCCAGGGACAGTCAGGCCCTCTGGTTCTAGGCTGGGGAAACTGAAGCCCCTATTCAAAGGTTAGCCTCTTCAGGGTTCACTAGGCCCTGGCAGAGGAATCTGTCCCTTTTCCACAGCTGGGCTATCCAGGATTGGACAGGCTCTGGGGTGCCTGGCCATAGAAGTTCATCCCCTTCTTCCACTACTCATCTACCCATGGCTGGCCAGTCCCTGGGATGCCTGGCCATGAAACCTCCACCCTTCTTTCATAGGTGGCCTTTCAAGGGCCAGCCCGGGCTTGGAGTGACAGGCCAGGGAGGCTGCACACCCTGTTTCATGGCTGGCTTCCCTAGTGCTGGCCAGGCCCTTGGGTTTCAAATCAGGTAAGGCTGGTGTCCCCAGGGCTGCTGGTAACAGGCCAGGAAAACTGTGATCTTTTTCCCAGTGCTGGCCAGGCCCCAGGGGATAAGGTTGGAGAAGCTGAGCCCACTCTTCCACAGATGGCCTCTCCATGGCCAGGCAGGCCCTGTGGTGCCAGTTGGGTAGCTATGCATCCTCTTCAATGACTGGCTTCCCCTGGGAAGGCCAGGCCCTGTACTGCCATGGTTTCCAGGCCTTAGTGGTGACCAGACCTGGGATGCCAGGCTGTGGAAGCTATGCCCAATTTTTCGTACATGGACACTCCAGGACCAACTAGTTCCAAAAGTGCCATGCCAGCTAACCTCTACCCCTCTTCCACAGCTGGCCTTCCCAGTGCCAACCAGAACCTGGGGTGCCAGGCCAGTGAATATTCACCCCATCTTTTATACTTGGCAGTCCAAGGGCCCATCAGGCGCTGTGGTGCCAGGCTGTGGAAGCCTTCTCTTCCACAGCTGACCTCCCTAGGACCAGCCAGCCCCTGGTGTTCCAGGCTGGGGAAACTGTTCACCCTCTTTCACGCTTAGCTTCTCCAGGGCCCCCAGGCCCTGGGGTGCCAGGCTGAGTAAGCTGCATCCCCTCTTTCAGAGCTCAACTTCCCAGGGCTAATCAGGTCCTGGGGTGTCTGGCCATGGAAGCTGCATCCCCTTTTCCTTGGCTGGTCTCCCCATGGCAGGGCAAGACCTGGGATACCAGGCTAGGAGGCTGATACCCCGCTACCACAAATGGCCTACCCAGACTGGCCATGTGGCCCTGGAGTGCCTGGCTGTGGAAGCTCAGTGCCCTTTTCCACAGCTTGCTTACCCAGTGCTGGCCAAGCCCTGGGGTGATTGGCCATGACACCTCCATCCTTTTTCCATGGCTGTCCTCCCTTTGAAAGACTAGCCTGATGTGCTAGCCTGAGAAAGCTGCATAATCAGCTTCCCTAATGTCATCCAGGTCCTAGAGTGTCAAACAAGGGAATCTCAGCTTCCTCTTCTATGGCTGGCCTCCCCAGGGCCACTGGTAACAGGCTGGTTAAGCTTTACCCCCTCTTTCACAGCTGGCTTCCCTAGTGCTGGCCAAGCCCTAGGGGTCAAGGCCAAGGAAGTTGAGGCCCTCTTCAATGACTGGCTTCCCCCATGGCCCGGCAGGGCCTGGTGTGTCCGGTCTTGCAGCTGTGCTTCCTCTTCGATGACTGGCCTCTTCAGTGCCAGCCAGGCCTTGTGCAAGACTGGGGAAGAAGCACCCCTTCTTCTATGGCTAGCCTCTCCAGAGCCTTGGGTTCAAGGCCAAGAAAGATATGCCCTCTCTTCTACAGCTAGCCTCCCCAGGACTGACCAGTACTAGGCTGGAGAAGCTGTGCCCCTTATTACATGGCTGGTTAACATAGGGCTGAGAAGGTATTGTGCTGCCAGGCTGGGGAAACTATGCCCTCTTTTCCAAGGCTGCCCAAACCAGGTATGGTCAGTTCCTGAGTACCTGGCTGTGGAAGCTATGTCCCGAGTTCCACAGCTGCTCTCTGAGTGCTAGCCGGGGCCTGGTTTGCCAGGCCAGGGAAACTGCAACTTATCTTTCACAACTGGTCAGAGAGGGCCTGTGGTACCAGACTGAGGAGCTGCAACTCTCTTCCATGGCTGGCCTCTCCAAGGTCTGCCAGCCCCTTGGGTCCCATGGCAGGGGGAATGCAGACCTCTTCCTTGGCTTGTCTCTCAGGGAACAGCCAGACTGAGAAAGCTGTGCCCACAGTTCTATGCCTGCAATACAGAGGCACTGTGCTCCTTCTTCCATGGATGACCTCTTGAGCACCAACCAGGACTTGGGGTGCCAGGCTGAAGAAGATGGAACATCTCTTCCATAGATGGCCACCCTCTTTCATGGATGGCCTCCCCATAACCATCTAGGTACTGGGTTGCCAGGTTTGGGAAGCTGTAACCCTCTTCCATGGCTGGACTCCCAAGGACCTGGGATTACAGGCTGTGGAAATTGCAACGTCTCTTCCACAACTGACTTTCCAGGGCTGGACAGGGCTTGAGGTGGCAGGCCTAGGAGCTGCAACCCACTTCCCTTGTTGACCTCCACAGGGACAGACAGTCTCTGGGCTGCTTGTCCATGATTGACCACTTTGAGGCCAGCCAGGCTCTAGGTTTCCAGGTCAAGGAAGCTGCTCTCCCTCTTCCACAATTGACCTACCCAGGGTTGGCCAACCCCTGGGGTGCCTGGTCATGGAAGCTGCTCCCCCAATTCCACAATGGACTCCTGAGAGCCATCTAGGACATGGGGATTGAGGCTTCCTTTGCTGGCTTCCTAGGGTACAGCCATACCCAGGGTTTCCAAGGTGGGGAAGCTGTATGTACAGTTTCACACCAGTCAGGAAGGGGAACTGTGCCCCCTCTTTTACAGCTGGCCTTTGTGTGCTGAACAGGCCATTGGGTGCCAGGCTAGGAAAACTCACTATCAGTTCCACAGCTGCCAAGTGGGGATTTGTGCTCCCTCTTCCAAGGCTGGCCTCCTCAGGGATGCCCAGCCCCTTGGGGTGTCAATCCTGGGGAGTTCAGCCCCCTTGACAAAAGTTGGCCTCCCCAGAGCCTGCAGTGCCCTTCTTCCAAGGCCAGCCTCCCCAAGCATGGCCAGGCACTGGCATCACAACACAGAAAATCTGTGTTCCCCGTTCTAGGGCTGTTCTCTCCAATGTCATTCAAGCCCTTGGGTGTCAGCCTGGGGAAGCTGCAATCCCTATTCCATGGCTGGACTCCCCAGGTCTGGCCAGGCCCTGATATGCCAGGTCAGGGAACCTGGTCTGTTGGTGAAGGTTTCTGTCCTGCACGGTTCCTGCAATTGTTAAGTTCCAAAGAAATCACACAGAGTTCTACATTAACTATAAACTGATTGGCCCATTAGCTCAGGCTTCTTATTAACTCTTATAACTTACATTAGTCCATTATTCTTATCTGTATTAGCCACATGGCTCAGTACCTTTTTTCAGCAGCATAGTAACATCTTGCTTCTGTGTCTGGACAGGATTGCAGAGAAGTGGGCTTCCTTCTTCCCAGAATTCTCATGTTCTCATTGGCCCACCTCTACTTCCTGTCTAGTTGTCCCATTTATACTTCCTGCTTGGTTACTGGCCAATCAGTGTTTATTTAAAACATAATTTACAGAATACAGACAATTGTCCTACACCACTTTCCCCTCTTTAAAAAAAAAACAAGAAGGAATGTGGGCATAGTTTTCCAGGCTACTTCCTGCTGGTTGGGGGCACTGATAATCTTAAATAACCTAAAGAAAATTTAGAATTATGATCAAGTCCTGACTGGAGTATCCTGTGAGTCTTGATCATCTCTGGCAGCAGTCTTGAATTTGTTTTGGATATAGAACTCAGACATCTGGGCCATCTGTTCCTACTGGAGATTTCTCAGGTGGTCATCCTTAATCAAACCTGGTTTTTCTTAACTCAGAATGAATCCACAGCCTCTCATTTCCTGTGGAAACAAAAGCAAAATCTCCTCTCCAAAGTAACATTCCTTTTGACTTTAATTCTGAAGTCAAGGTATTTTCAAAATACCTATCTTGGATTAATTCAGCAACACTTATAAGTAAATATCTTTTAGCAGCTCTTACTCCTTCCTCAGCATTCAAACAATTAAAAGAGAATATAATAACATACAGTATTCAGCTTCTCTGTGTATTTTTCATCTTTACATGGCTTTATTTTAACCTCTATTTCTTTTATTTTTACTTTTACTTTTTGAGACAGGTTCTCTGTATATCTTTGGCTGTCCTGGAACTACCTCTGTAGACCAGGCTGTCTTTGAACTCACAGAGATCTACCTGCTTCTGCCTCCCAAGTGTTGGGATTAAAGGTATGTGCAGCCACACTTAAATTCACAGAGGCCTGCCTGCCTTTGTTTCCCAAATGTTGGGATTAAAGGTGTGTTCCACCACACCTTGAACTCACAGAGGTCTGTCTATCTCTGCTTCACAAATGTTGGGTTTGTGCCAACACACCCAACAACTCTCTTTTTTATTTTTTCTCCCAAGCCATTTATTTTTAAACACAGTAAGCCATTTAGAGGTTTTTTCGCCTTTGAGTCTATCTTTACTCTATCTCTCTCTCTTTTTTAACCACGAGTCTTTAATTTGCTAAGCAATATGGAGAGGATTAAAGCCATTGCATTGATGGCTGAATCCAGTCCATTCCTTAGCTTTCTGAGATTCCAACCTCATGGTGGAGATACCAGCAGTAGCCATGTTTATTGCCACAACTCTATGGTATTTCAAGGTCCCTTCCAGAAAGCAAGCTACAGTTGACAGAATATAGACAGTTGTCTAACACCACTGGTCTCTCTCTTCTACAACTGGCCTCACAATGGCTGGCCTGTCTCTAAGGTGTCAGGCCAAGACAACTGTACCACTTTTTCCACAGCTAGTCTCTTCAGGACCAGCCAGGTCCAGGTTTGCCAGGCCAGGGTAGCTGCATCCCATGTTCCACTGCTGGCCTACCCACACTGGCCAGGCCTTGTGGTGCCTGGCTCTGGAAGCTGATCTTCCTCTCTTATGACTGGCTTCCCCAGTGCTGGCCAGACCCTGGGGTGCCATGCTGGGGAAGATATGAAGATTTTTTCTGAAATTCTGAGGCCTTCAACATATTTCCAATAAATAATCTATCAATTTCCAGATTACCTTGTGCTAGAAAACCTGACAGACCCATATGGGATCAGATGTGTGCTATGTATATGGGACAAAGCCTATTCCTGATTATATCTTGAATCTGAATAAATAATGAAGTCAATTCTTTATCATTTGGTGTAAGTTCAGCAATTTCAATATGCAAAATACCCCTTTCTGCATATTGTGAATCAGTAACTACATTGAGAGGTCCTTTAAAATTCCTTAGTACCATGAGATTAGCATTTAATTCTGCCTTTTGAAGAGAATTATGAGGACTTTGTTCCACCTTACTGAAATCGTCTGATTTGTAACATGTCTTTCCTGATTTATTTGCATCAATATAGAATGTATGGGCTCCAGTTATTGGTGTGTCATCAAAAGGATGCAAGTAGTTCTCTTTATAAAGTTAATTCTATCACTTTTAGGATAATTGCTATTAATCTCTCCTAAAAATTAGCACAAGTTTTTTTTCCAGGGTTCATTATCATCCCATAAATTATTAATTTCATCATTAGTAAAAGGTACAATAATTTCTGTTGGGTCTATTCCTGCTAATTGACAAAGCCTCAATTTTTTCTCTTATAATTTATTCAGAGAGAATTTCACATAAGATTTTAATTTTTTACTCGGTTTATGTGGTAAAAAGATCCAGTCTAAGATATAGTGTCTTCTCTCTGCATTAAAATTCTGGTAGGAAAAAAACTGAAGGTAATATGACCAGAATGTTGGAACCACACAATCCACATGTGCCTCCTGTAATTTCTCTTCAGTCAAAGTAAATCCTTTCTAACCTTCAGCTGTTAATTTCATGGGATGATTTAAGTCTTTCACACCATCTAAGGTTTTATTTAAATGAATTATTAGATCAGGTGGTATCCCAGAAGTGGGTCATAGATGAGAAATGTCTCCTAGAAATCTTTGAAAGTCATTAAGAATCTGCAACCAATCTCTCCTAATTTGTGCTTTTGTGTTCTAATTTTCTGTAAACCTATTTTATAACATAGATAATTGATAGAATATCCTCTGCAATTTTGCAAGAGCAATTTGTAATCCCAACTAAGCAAACTTTCTTTACTTATTCAAACACATTTCCCAAAGTATCTACATTTGAATCAGATAACAAAATGTCATCCAAGTAACGGTAAACTATAGATTTAGGAAATGCTTACATATTATTTCCAATGGTTGACCCACAAAATATTGGCACAGGGTGGGGCTCTTTAACATTCCATGTGGTAAGATGGTCCACTGATATCTCTTATCAGGCTGAGAATAATTATTAGTAGGACTGTTGTTGGTGGGGTTTCTGTCCTGCCTGGTTTCCACAATTTTTTAGTCCCAAAGAAATCACACAGCAGTCTACAGTTATAAACTGATTGGCCCATTAGGTCAGGCTTCTTATTAACTATTATATTAACTCATTTTTTTAAAATCTATGTTAGCCACATGGCTTGGTACCTTATTCAGTGAGGCGGTTACATCTTGCTTCTTCTGTGGTTGGGTAAAAGACTGTAGAGGAATGGGCTTCTTTCATCACAGAATTCTCCTGTCCTACTTGACCCACCACTACTTCCTGTCTGGTTGTCCCACCTATACTTGCTGCCTGGCTACTGGCCAATCAACATTTATTTAAAATATAATTGACAGAATACAGACCATTTTCCCACACCAGACTGTGAAGACAAATTTTTCTCTGTCTTTTTCTTATAAAGGTACAATGAAGAAAGAATCTTTTAAATCAATAACTGTACAGGGCCATCCTTTAGGCAATACAGAAGGCAAGGAAATTCCAGATTGTACAGGGCCCGTAGACTGAATCACCTTATTAACAGCTCTTAGATCTGTCACCAGTCTCCATTTTTAAAATTTCTCTTTAACAACAAACACAGAATTTTAAGGGCTTGATGATTCTTCAATGTGGTAATGAACTAGTTGCTCCTCTACCAGCTGCTCTAAGGCCTGCAGTTTCTCTTTTGATAAAGATCATTGTGTAATCAATATTGGTCCCTCAGCTAACCATTTTAAAGGAAGGTCATTGGTACCTTTGAAGGTTTGCTAATTGTTTTGTGTTTTTGTACAGCCTGAATGGTTTGTGGCTGTTTTTCATGACATCTTATAATAACCTCACCAAAAACATGAGTTGGTTTATGTTCCATTTCTGAAATTGCAAGAATGTTAATCTGAGTATTCCACTGCTGCAAAAAAAATCACAACCCCATAGATTCACTGCAATATTAGCCACATATGGCCCTAGCCTTTCTATTTTTCCTTCTGGCCCTATGCATTCAACCCTTATAGTGCTTTGTTTTTACTTGAGATGAAGTTCCAATTCCTATGAATTGAACATATGCCTCCTGAAGAGGCCAATTTTGATGCCAAGATTCTGGAGTCATATAACAATCGCACCTGCATCTATGTTCATTAATCCTTCAATTACAATGTTATTTATTCACACTCTCAGTTTTGGTCTTTTATCATTTATGGAAGCCTGCCAAAATATGTTTCCTATTTCTACTGGAATTTTTTAATCATCCTCCATGTTCATTCCAGAATAGTATGACTTTTTACATCAGGCACTGGATTTTTAAAATTTTCCTTAGGCAACATGTCCTCTGCAGTGACTGGAAATGATTTGACCACATCTGACCTGGTGGCCTACAAGAGGTCCCCAAAGAATTTTTCTGTTGGTAACAGGTTGACTTGTTTGTCTCTTGTTGATCTACACTCATTGGTACAATTTCACCCTTTGCCATATCTTCTCCATAATCAAGAAGATTGAGAATGTCTACTTTTGTCATTCTGGAAAAAAAAAACATTGTTTCTAGAAATACCTTGTCTACAAGCCCTTCTCAGATGTCCTATTCTACAACAATTAAATCATATGTTATTTTGATTTGTCTTCATACCTTTAAAATTTTCTTTCTCTACCCAAGCCTCATTATATTTGAATGACTCAATATTGACTGTGTGCAGGATCCATTCATCCATTGGTGCTGATCTGACCTTTAAAGGCCAAAGTACCTTTTGCATTCTAGGTTGACATTGCCAAAAGCTAGAGATTCAATAAGTACTCATCTAGTTTCTGGGTCTGTTACTCCTATTTGTATAGCTTTAGTTAATCTTTGTAAAATCTCTTGGACCTTATATGACCATAGATTTGATTCAATTCTTTTTCCTATTCTTGAATCCTGTCCCAAGCATTCAAGGCTGCTGTATGATACAGGGACAAGATGTGTTCATTGTAAATAGCTTTACTCTGTGGATCAGCATAACTACCCTCACCAAGAACTTGATCTTGGGATGTCTCAAATCCTTTCACTCTATCTTGGTGTTCTAGGGCTTTAGGCTCTTCTCTCCAATAGCACTTCTACTATAACTGTGGCCCATCTTTTAGAACCAATAAGTGAAGCCAATCATGTGGAGTAGCTTTATTACTGAAACCCTCGTCTACCATTTTCCTAGCAAATGGTGAATGCATGCTACTTCTGGCTTAATTTCTGTTATATCTTTCATACATATAGATTTCCAGTTACATACTTTGATTCTATTTGACTATTGAGTATTTATTGACTTTTTGGAGGTAATGACAGGATAAGTAGCTAAAACTCTTGGTAAATAATTTCTGACCCTGAGAGGTACTAGTGATGCTAAGTACTTAGCCTGTACCTCCTCTCTTTGCTTATATGTTCTGACAAGTTCCTCAATCAATTCAAATCTTTTGATCATTGTCTGTTGTAAAGCTTGAACCTCTTGACCTGTGAATATTTCTAATAATTTCATCAAATCAAATAATTTCTGGCTCTCATTCCTCACATGTGATTCTGAGGTTTTAATTTTTTTATTACTATCCTCCTTAGATATTATTTAGATGACATGTAGATTGCTTTCCTGGAGGGATGTTCTACCTATTAGCTTATAATAACTTTTTAACAGATTTTGATTGTCAATTTCAACAGCATGAATCCTTTCAGATAATCTCTCAGTACTCTTTTTTTAAGGTTTCATAATCCATTGACATGGATTGACTTATGTCTGTCAAATTGAGGCTATCATTTTCAATTGTATGCATCCTTTCAGTTAAATACTATATCCTTCCTAAAAGTTTCTCCTTCTTGACTCTGTTATCGAAACCTTTATTTAAGGATATAGAATGAAGAACAAAGCCAGTAGTTACCATGATAACAAAAATATATATACAAGATAGCTCATATAGCTCTTATAGAATTCTATCCATAGTAGAAACAAAAGTTTGTTAAATTCCTGTGTGGTCATATGATTTGCCTTATCTTGAGGTTGGTTTAAAATTTTCAAATTTATTTACTTATTAGTCAAATTAACACCATTATAATTTTCAGAAAATTGTTGTAGGTGCAATAACCTTGCTTGGCCAACAGGTGTCGCAGTTGTGCAGTAAGGCAGTTCCTAGATCAGTACCTGAATTACCAGAGACTTAATTTCTAATAAATTTAGTTAATTACTTATGGGCAGCACATTCATATATGGAGAAGGTTTGAGTTGGGCAGAATATCAAGGAAGCCAGAGCTTTCAGGAAGTTGCGAGCTGCAAGGCATTCGCAGATCTGACCTGGGAATGCAAGTCAGAGCAGCCACTGCTCCCAAGCAGGCCTGACAGAAGCCAGAGAAGCCTCAGAAGAGTTTTGGCAAAAAGCTGCAGGCAGCAGTAAGTCAGCTGCTTAGTAGGTAGGACCAAGCCATGCAGGTGCTGGCAGCAGGAAATTGCTAAATCGACATACAACAGTCCAGTCAAATGATACACAACTATGCACCAGAGGAGTAGTTCAGCTGTGGAGGGGTAGTTCAGCTGCATGGGATGGGAGAAGGCCACAGATGGGGGTCTGGGCAAGGCCCAGCAATGGCAAGTACTCTGGCCATGTTGAATGCCAATTTGTTGGCATACAAAAGAATCCACAATAGCTCAAAATGGAGTATAGCAAAGGTTTATTTATACAGGGATGAATTTGGAGAAAAATTAGCAATACTCATTCCTCTGCATGTGCTGGGAACTGGAACTGAATCCAACAGCCAAGAGGTCCCTGCACACTTTTAATCTGAATTTATAGTACATGAGAACACGCCTGAAGTGGGCTCATATCTTAAAGGCTATTGACTGATGGAGTTCCCACAGTGAGTCAAGTAACCTGTGAACCTCTTCCAAGGTTGACTTCCTCAGGGACAACCAGGTCTTGGGGTTCCAAGCTGAATAGCAGTATTCCCTCTTTGATGACTGGATTCCCCTGGGCCAAGAAGGCCACATGTTGAAATAAGAGCAGCGGGGCTGCGTCCCAAGCACCCCGGTCACCTGGCTAGCTTATGCCCCGAAATAATTACACGGACACTGTATTCTTTTAATCACTGCTTGGCCCATTTCCATCTAGCCTCTTTTAGGCTAAGTCTCGCACCTGGACTAGCCTATCTCTAATAATCTGCTGTAGCCCACAAGGTGGCTTACCAGGGAGATTCTAGCCTACGTCCATCCTGGGTCAGAGCTTCATCGCATGCGTCTCGGAGAGCAGAGCTATCCCCGAGTCTGCCCAGGAGAGGGGAGCATGGCGTCTCTGCTCCAGAGCACAGAGCTGTTGAGACTGAGCTCACTTCCTCTTCCTCCCAGCATTCTGCTCTGTTTACTCCTCCCACCTATGTTTTAACCTATGAGGGCAAGCAGCTTCTTTATTTAATTAACCAATGACCTTCCTCCATCAGCCACAGTGTGCCAGGGCGGGAAAGCAGTGCCACTTCTTCTATGGCTGGCCTCCCCAGTGCTGGCCAGGACCTGAGGTGCCATGCTGGGGAAGCTGTGTTCCCACTTCCATACCTTGCTTCTCAGGGCCAGGCAGTCCTTGGGGTTTCATTTTGCACACCCTCTTCCACAACTGGCTTCCCCATGGCTGGGCAAGCCCTGGAGTGCCAGGGTGAGAAAAGAGCTCTTCCTCTTCTACATATGGCCTCCAGAGGACTGACCAAGCCCTGGGGTGTCCAACCAGGGAAGATATGCCCCTGCTTCCAGAGCTGGCCTCCCCAGAGTCGATCAGGCCCTGGGGTGGCAGGTCAGGGAATGTTCATCTGCTCTTCCATGCTTAGCCTCTTCAGGATTAGCCTGGCCATAGGGTGCTAGGCTGGACATGCTCCATCCCCTCTTTTATGGCTGTCCTACACAGGACTGGCCAGGCCTCTGGCCATGAAAGCTGTGCCCCCTCTTCTGTGCCAGCCTTTTGAGGGTCAGCCAAGGTTTAGGGTGCAAGGCCAGGGAAGCTGCACCCCCATTGGCTTCCCTGCGTCTGAACAGGGGCTGGGGTACCTGACCCAGATCTGTGCCACCTCTTTCTTGGCTGCCCTCCCCAGTAAGTCCAGACCCTGGGTGCTAGGCCAGGGAAGCTCTGTCCCCTCTTCTACAGCTGGCCTCCCCATATCTGGCCAGGCCCTGGGGGTGCCAGGCCAGAGAGTTGAACCACCTCTTCACGGCTGTCCTCTTTTAGGAAGCTGTACCCCCTCTTCCATGGCTGGCCTCCTCAGATCCCCCATCTTCCATGGCAGGCCTCCCTAGGCCCAGACAGGCCTTGTGCTGCCAGGATGGGAAGATATACTTCTTCTTTAATGCCTGGATTCCCCAGTGCCAGCCATACTCCGGGGTGACAGGCCATGTATTTGTGTCCCTTCTCTCAAGGCTTGTCTCCCCAGGGATGGCCTTGCCCTTGAGTTCCAGGTCAAGGAATCTGTACCCCCTCTTCCATGGCTGGCCTCTCCAGGTCTGTCTAGGTCTTGATGTGTCAGACTGGGTAAGCTGTGCTATTTCTACCACAGCTGGTCTCCTCAGGCCCGGCAAATTGCTGGGGTGCCAGGGTAATAAAGAAGAGCCCCTCTTCCTCAGCTGGCCTCCCCAGGAATGGCCAGATCTGTGGTGCCAGTCTGGGGAAGCTGTGCCCACAAGTCCACGGCTCCCAGGATAATGAAACTGCTTCCCCTCTTCTATGTCTGGCCTCCCCTTTGCCGCCCAAACCCTTGAGACCATGCTGGTGAAGCAGCAGCCCCTCTGTCACAGTTGGTCTTCCCAGGGCTGGCCAACACTAGGGTGCCAGACTGGGAAATCTATGACCCTCTTTATTGGCAGGCCTCCCAAGGCCTGGCCAGGCACTATGGTGCCAGGTCAGGGAAGCTGCTCTTCCTCTTCCAAAGCTGGATTCGAAGAGTCCACCAGGGCCTGGCATGCTAGTTCTGGGAAGATTTGCCCTCTGTTGCACAGTTGACCTTCCTTGATGGTCCAGGCCCTGTGTACCAATCTGGGGAAACTCTGCCCACAGGTCCATGGCTGAAAGGCAAGGGAAATACACTCCCTCTCCCATAGCTTGTCTCCCCAGGGCTGACAAGGCCCTTGGATACCAGGACAGGCAAGATGTGCCTGCTCTTCCACAACTGCCAGGCAGGGGAAAATCCCCCACTTCCACTGCTGGCCTCCTTAGGGCCAGCAAGTTCCTGGGGTGAAGGTCCAGGGAAGTTTCCTCTCTCTTTTATGGCTGACCTCCTGACAGCTGTCCAGATCCTGGAGTTCCAGGCCTGGTTAATAATGTCCCCTCTTCCCACTGCTGCCCTCTAAGTGTTGGCCAGGCTAGGGAAACTGAACCCTAAATTTTATGACTGCCAGTATGAGAACTGTGCCCCATGTTCCAAGGCTGGCCTCACCAGACTTGACCATGCCCTAGGGTGCTTGGCCAGAAAAGCTGTTGCCCATCTTCCACTGATGACCTCCCCTGTGTCAGCAACCTGTTGGGATGCCATGCCAGGGAGGCTGAGCCCTCTCTTCCATGGCTGACTTCCCCAGGGCCGACCAATCTCTGGGGTGCTAGGCAAGAGACATTGCACCTCCTTCCACGGTTCACCTACCCAAGGATCACCAGGCCCTGGTGTTCCAGGCCAGGTAAGCTGTGCCCCTTTCTTCCATGGCTGGCAACCCCAGAGCCAGCCACACCCTGGTGTACCAGGGTAGAGAAACTGTCTACCTTCTTGCACGACTAACTTCTACTTTGGCAGACTGGCCTTTGGGTGCCGTGCCAAGGAAACTGCTCCCCCTCTTTCACTGCTGAGTTCCACAGTATTGAACACCCCATAGAGTGCCAGGTTGGGGAAGCTGAGCCCTCTCTTCAGCAGCTGGCATCCTCAGGGCCAACCAGTCCCTCAAATGCCAGACTGGTATCATTGTACCCCTTCTTCCATGGCTGGCCTCCCCAGGGATGGCTAGGCCTTGGCATCCCTGGCCAGGAAACCTGGTGGCCCTCTTCCACAACTGGCCTTAGCAGGGCTGGCCAGTCCCCACAGTGCGATAGTAGGGAAGATGTGGCACCTCTTCCATGGCTGGTGTTCCCAGGAGGGAAACTGTGCTCATTTTTCCACAGATGGGCTCCCCAGGACCAGGCATTTCTTAAGCTGACAAGGCAGGAAAACTGTTCTCCCTCTTCACCAGCTAGTCTATTTAGTGCCAGACAGTTCCCTGGGGGTACTTGGCAGGGGAAGATGTACCCCTTTTCAATGGCTTGCCTCCCAGTGGCTAGCCAAGGCCTGGGGTGCCAGGCTGGGGAAACTGCACTGGCTCTTCAATGCCCAGCCTTTCCAGAGATGGCCAGTCCCTAGGGTGTTAGCCCAGGGAAACTGCACCCCTTCTTCAATGGCTGGTCTTTCCCAGGCTGCCCATGCCCTGGGATGCCAGACCAGGGAATCTGTGCACCCACTTCCATGGCTGGCCTCCCTAGGCCTGGACAGGCCCATGAGTGCCAGACTGGAGAAGATTCACCCCCTCTTCCAAAGTTGGGCTCCCCAGGGCCTGCCAGTGTCTGGAGTGCAGGACAGGAAAGATTTTCTCCCACTTACACAGCTGGTCTTCTGGGGTGTGCCAGGCTTTGGGGTGTCAAACTGGGGGATGTGCACCTATAGTTCAATGGCTCCTAGGATGGGGAAGTTGCATTTCTGTCTTCCATGGTTGGCCTCCCCAGTGCTGTCCAGGCCCTTGGGGACAGGCCTGGGAAGCTGGACCCCTTCTGCCACAGCTGACCTCCCCAAAGCCAGCCAAACCTTGTGTATTCAGGCTGGGGAATGCTATGCCCCCTCTTCATCAGCAGGCCTTCTGAAGCCCGGCCAGGCCCTGTGGTATCAGGTTGGGGAAGATTTGTACCCTCTTACACAGTTGGTCTTCTGGGTCAGAACAGGCCCTGGCGTGCACAGCTAGGGAAGTTGTACCAACAGTTCTATGGCTGCCAGACAGGAGAACTGCACCACATCTTCCACAGCTGGCCTTCCCAGAGCTGGGAAGGCCCTGGGGTTCCAGGCTGGAGAAGCAGCACCCCTTCTTTCATGGCTGGCCTCTCCAGGGCCAGCAAGTCACTTGTGTGGTAACCTGGGCAAGATGTACCCCCTATTCCACAGCTTGCTTCCCCAAGGCCAGACAGTCCCTGGGGTACCAGGCTATAGAAGCTCTGCTCACTCTTCAACAGCTGGACTCCCCAGGGCTGGCCAGTTCCTAAGGTGTCAGGCCATGGAAGCTCTGCACCTCTTCTATACCTGACCTCCCATGCCTGGCCAGGCCCTGAGGTACCAAGCTGGGAAAGCTGCACCTCCTCCTCCATGGCTGGCCTCCCCAGGGCTTTTTGGGACCTGGGGTGCCAGCCCAGGGAAGCTGCAACCCTCTTCCATGGCTAGCCTCCACATGGCAGCCGGGTCATTGGGTGACAGGTTTGAGAAGTTGCACCCTCAGTTCCATGACTGCCTGGAGGGTAACTGCACGCCATGTTCCAAGTTTGGCATCCCCAGGACTGGCCAGGCCCTGGGGTGCCAGGCCAGGGGAGCTGTATTCCCTCTTTCACTATTGGCCTCCCCAGTGCCAGCCACTAACTGGGGTGCCAGTTTGGGGAAGCTGAGGCCTCTCTCCCACAGCTGGCCTTCCCTAGGTGGGCTAGTACCTGTTGTCCCTGGCTGGAGAATCTGTGCTCTCTTTTTCATGACTGGCCAGGCCCCAGTGTGCCAGGCTGGGGAAGCTGTTCACCCTTTTCCATGACTGGCTTACCTAGAAAGGCCATGCCCTGGAGTGCTACGCCAGGTATGCTGTGTCCCCTCTTCCATGCATGGCCTTCTATTGGCTGGCCAGGCCCTGGAGTACCAGGCCTGGTAATACATGCTCCCTCTTCCACAACTGTCCTCTCCAGGGCCTGCCAGGCACTGGGGTACAAGCCTGAGGAAGCTGTGCCCTCTCTTCTAGGCCTGGCATCCCCCCAACCCACCAGGCCCTGGGGTGCCAGGACAGGGAAGCTGTGCCACCTCTTCCATAGCTGGCCTTCCCAGGTCCATCCAGGCCCTGGTGCTCCAGGTCAGGGAAGCTATACTCCCACTTCCATGGCCAACTTCTCGAGGCCTGTCTAGTCTCTGAGGTGTCACACCTGGAAAGATGTCACCCCTCTACCATTTCTGTCCTCCCCAGGGTCAGACAGTGTGTGGAGTGCCAGGTCAGGTAGCTATAGCCTCTCTTTCATGGCTGGCCTCCACACCGCCAGCCAGGCCTTGGGGTGCCAGGTCATGGAAAATACATCCCCTTTTGAATGGGTGGCCTCCCCAGTGCCAACCGGGTCCTGGGGTGCCAGACAGATTAAGCTGCAACACTTCTTCAATGACTAGCCTCCTAACGTCTGGACAGACCCTAGCGTGCCAGGCTGGGAAAGATGTGGCACTCTTCCAAGACTGCCAGGCAAGGAAATGTGTACCCTCTTCCACATTGGCTTCTCAATGGCTGGTCAGGCTATGGTGTGCCGGGCCTAGGAAGATGTGCCCCCTCTTCCAGGGCTGAATTCCCCTGTGCCCACCAGTCCCTAAGGTGGCAGCCTAAGGAAACTGCACCCCCTCTTATACTTCTGGCCTCCTCAGTGCTGACCACAAACTGAGGTACCAGAGAGGTGAAGCTGAGCCTGAAATCCCATGTCTGGCCTCCCCAGGGCTGTCCAGTCCCTGGGGTGCCACCAGGGAATCTATTCCCCATTTTCCACCCAGGGACTGGGGAGTCAGACAGAAGAAGATGCATCCCCTTTCCAATGGCTGGCCTCCTCAGGGCTGACAAGGAACTGGGGCACATGGTTAGGGAAGTTATGTCCCCTCTTCCATAACAGGCCTTTGCAGGCTGAGCAAGACATGGGGTGCAAGGCTGGGGAAGCTATAGACTGAATTCCATGGATGTCCAGGCACAATAATCGTGCCTCCTCTTTAATGGCCTGACTCCCCTGGGATGGCCAAACCCTGGGGTGCAATGTTGGAGAAGATGCATTCACTCTACTATGACAGCCAGGCAGGGGAACTGCCCCCCCCCACCACATCCACAGATGACTTTCCATGGACCAGCCTGAACTTGGGGTTCCAGGCCAGGGAAGCTGAGCCCCACTTCCACTGCTGGTGCTCCCAGTGCCAGCCACACACTCATGTGATCTTGCTCTGGGAAGCCACCAGGGAATCTCCACCCCATCTTCCATGGCTGTATTCCCAAGGCCGAGGGCCTATGGTACCAGGGAAGGGAAACTATGTCCCCTCTTTCATGGCAGGCCTTGCTAGGTCTTGCCGGGCTTCTGCTGCCACAATGACAAGCTGCAACCCCTCTTCGATGGCTAGACTCTAGTATTAGCAAGTCTCTGGGGTGGCAAACTGGGTGCCTATGGCCCCTCTTCCTTGGCTGGTCTACCAGGGCTGATGAAGTTTCTGTGGTGCCAATCCAGAGATGTTGTTTCCACTCTTTTATAGATGGACAACTCAGGGTTAACTAGTCCCAAAGGTACCAGGCTAGTGAAACTGAACCCCCTCTTCCATGACTAGTCTTTTCAGAGCCAGCCTTGACCTGGAGTACTAGGCAGGTGAAGCTGCATACCCTCTTCCTTGGCTGACCTTCGCCAGGCTGGCCAGGTCCTGGGGTTCCAGGCCAGGGAAGCTATTATCTGCTCTTCCACTTCCACAGCTGACTTTTCCAGGGCCAGACCAGGGAAGATGCATTCCCTCTTTCAAAGTTGGCCTCCCCATGCCTTGCCAAAGCCTGTGGTGTGAGTACTGGGAAGATTTGCCCCCTCTTACACAGCTGTCCATCCCAGGCCAGGCCCTGAGGTGCCAAGCTGGGTAAGCTGTGACCACAGTTCCACAACTCCCAGGCCAGGGAAGCTATGTCTGCTGTTCCACAGTTGGCCTTCCCAGTGCCAGCCAGGCCCTTTGCGGGGGAATCTGCCACTTCTCTGCCAAAGCATGTCCTCCCAGGACTGGCCACACCGTTGGATGTCAGGCCAAGCAAGCTATACCCCCTCTTCATTGGCAGGTCTCCTGATACCCAGTCAGGACCTGTGGTGCCAGTTCAGAGAAGTTGTGCTCCCTCCTCCAAAATGGCCTCCCCAAGGCCTGCCAGGGCCTGTGGTGCCATACAGGAAAGATTTCTAGTTGGACCAGACCCTGGGGTGTCAGACTGGGGAACTGTGCTCACAGGTCGATGGCTGATAGGCAGTAGAACTGTACCCCCTCCTCCACAGTTGGCCTCCTCAGACCTAACAAGGCCCTTGGGTGCCAGGATGTGCAAGATTTGCCCACTCTTCCACAACTTGAGGCAGGATAACTGAGCCCCCTGGTGAGACCGACCAAGGAAGCTTAGTCCCCTCTTCAATGGGTGGCCTCCTCAGGGCCATCAGGTCTCTGAGCTGGCTGGCTGGGTAGTTGTGCCCCCTCTTCCACAGGTAACCTCTGTGTACTAGCCAGGCCATTGGGTGACAGGTTGGGAAAGCCACACCCTCACTTCCTCACCTGCTCGAATGGGAACTGTGCCACATTTTTTCAAGCTAGCTTCATAGAACTGTTGAGGCCCTGGAGTGCCAGGCTAGGGAAGGTATGCCCACACTCTCACAACAGACAGGGAAAATATGCCCTCTCTTCCATGACTTCCCCTTTGACAGACTGGCCCTTGGATACTAGGCTGGGGAAGTTGCACCCTCTCTTCTACTTTCATTGTCCCCAGTGTCAGCCATCCCCTGGGGTGCCAGCCCAAGAAAGCTAAGCCTCCTCATCCACTCTGGCTTCCCCAGGGCCAGCATAGCATTGCGCCCCCTTTACCATGGTTGTCCTTCCCAGGAATGGCCAAGCCCTGGTGACACAGCCTGGGGAAGTTGTGCCCATTTCTTCCACAGCTAGCTAGCTCCAGGCTGGCTAGGCCCTGGCGTGTCTGGCTGGGGTAGTTGTGCATCCTCTTGCATAGTTGACATTTAGGTGCCAGGACAAAGAAGCTGTGACCCCTCTTCCATGGCGTGTGCATTTTGCTCTCTCACTGTCCTCAACTGCACATGACCTTTGCTTGTTCACTGTCTTGAACTGCAGCCCACACTGTGCTGCTCAGTGTCTTATCTGCAGTATACTGTAACTGTTCACTGTCTTGAACCATGTGCACACTCTCCTTGTTCACTGTCAGTTATTTGTGGGCATTCTGCTTACTCACTTTCCTGAAGTGCAGTGGACAGTCTACTTTTTCACTGCCCATTTCTCATTTCTGCTGTCCTGAACTTCATGTGCCCTGTTGTGAAATGTCTGTGTAAGGTGCTTGTTCAGTGTGCTGAAGCACAGTGCTCACTGTGTTTCTTCACTGTGCTGGACTACAGTGTAACTGTGCTTTTTTACTGTCCAGAACTGAAGTGTGCAATGTGCTTGTATATTCTCCTGAATTGTGAGTTTACTCTGCTTGCTAACTGTGCTGAACTGCACCTGCATTCTTCTTGTTCATTGTACTGAACTTCAGTGAGCCCTGTACTTATTCGCTGTCCTTAAATTGGCATGCGCTCTGCTCTTACCTCCCCCTGAGCTTCAGTATGCACTGTGCTTGTTCTCTGTACTGGACTGCAGAGTGCACTGTGCTTTTTCACTGCCCTGGATTGTAGTATGCACTGTGATTATTAACTGTCCAGGATTTCAGTCTGCACTGAGATTCTTCACTGCCCTAGACTACAGTGTGCACTCTGCTTCTTCAGTGTAATGAACACTGTGTGCTGTGAATCTCAGTCCTTTACTTTATATGTACAGTGCATTACACTGCCCTTGACTGCAGTGTGCATTGTGCTAGTCTGCTATCCTGAACTGCAGTGTGCACTGTACTTCCTCACTGTCCTGCACTTCAGTGTGCACTGTGCACTGTACTTGTTCACGCTCATGAACTGCAGTATGAATTGTGCTTATTCGATGTCCTTAACTATGTAAGCACTGCATTTTTTCACTGTCCAGAAGTTCAGTGAGTTCTGTACTTTTTCACTGCCCTGGATTGCAGTGTGTAATGTGCTTGTTCGCTGTCCTGGCACATCTGTAGTCTTCATACTCAGTATCCTGACCTGCAGTATAATCTCTGCTTGTTTACTGTCCTTAACTTTGGTGTGGGACAATTGTCTATATTCTGACAATTATGTTTTAAATAAATGCCAGGAGACAGACAGGAAATATAGGCAGGACAACCAGACAGGAAGCGGAGGTGGGTCAAGGAGAATTATGGGAAGAGGGAAGCTCCCTCTGCAGTCTTGTCCAGACACAGAAGCAAGATGTGACTATGCTGTTGAAAAAGGTACTGAGCCATGTGGCTAACACAGATAAGAATAATGGGCTAGTGTAAGTTATAAGAGTTAATAAGAAGCCTGAGCTGATGGGCCAATCAGTTTATGATTAATGTAGATCTCTGTGTGATTTCTTTGGGACTTAACGACTGTGAAAACCGGGCAGGACAGAAACCTCAGACAACACAACTTGACATGCAATCTGCTTGTTCAGTACCCTGAAATGTAGGGTGTACTTTCTTACTCACTGCCCTGAACTGAAGTGTGCACTCTGCTTGTTCACTGTCCCGGACTTCAGTGAGCACTCTGCTCGTTCACTGTCCCGGACTTCAGTGAGCACTCTGCTCGTTCACTGTCCCGGACTTCAGTGCGCACTCTGCTCGCTCACTGTCCCGGACTTCAGTGAGCACTCTGCTTTTTTTCTATCCTGAAATGCAGTGTACATTGTGCTTGTTCACTGTCCTGACGTGTGTGCCCTGTGATTTTTACAATTTGTGTTTGTTGATCAACTGATGGGAGTTGTTGGAATGTTGCAGGTTCAGAGTCCAATTGTAATTTATCATGGACTATCTATAGCTCCCTAAATAACCATTCCTTACTCAGCTCTGTATTGTACCTAACATCCCATGACTAACAGATGAAACCTTTTAAAATTATATTAACAAACCCTAGATTCCACCAATAAAAGGCTGAGGAATATAGCTGAGATTTAGCCACTTAGAACCACCTTTCTGCCATTATTTTTTTGACAGTGTCAGAATGAGTTTATTTTTCATTTTTTTTATTTTTTCCATCCAAAAATTTACACTTCCTCCCCTACTCCCATTCCCCTCCCGCTCCCCCACTCACCCTCTTCCCTCCCTCTCCCTCCTTAAGAGAGGGCATGGAACCCTGCCCTGTGGGAAGTCCAAGGCCCTCTCCCCCGCCCCCTGACATCCAGGTCTAGGAAGCTTTGCATCCAAATAGAATAGGGTCCCAAAAAGCCAGTACATGATTTTGCATGCAAATGGATGGAAATAGAAAACACTATACATAGTGAGATAACCTAGACCCAAAAAGATGAATATGGTATGTACTCACTCATTAGTGGACTCTAGCCATAAACAAAGGACATTAAGTCTATAGTTTGCAAGCCTAGAGAAGTCAAATAACAAGGTGAACCCAAAGGAAAACATATATAGATCCTCCTGGAAATTGAAAGGAAACAAGATTGCTAGGCACAAGTTGGGAGCATGGGGGTAGGGGTAGGGGTGGGCTTGGGGAAAGGGGAGAGGGGGAGAGAGAAGGGAGAAAAGAAAGACTGGAGGGACCTTGGGGGAGTGGGAGGGTGGAGTGGAGGAAGGGCAGATATAAAAGCAGGGAAGAAGATATGTACATTAAGGGAGCCATTTAAGGGTTGACAAGAGACTTGGCTCTTGAGGGGATCCCAGGTGTCCACGGGGATGTCCCCAGCTAGGTCCTTGGGCAGCAGAGCAGAGGGTGCCTGAACTGGCCTTGCCCCACTATCACGCTGATATTTATCTCGAATATTACCATAGAATCTTCGTCCAGCTACGGATGGAAATAGAGATAGAGAGCAACAGACTGAGCTCCCAAGGTCCAGTTGAAGAGCAGAAGGAAGGAGAAGATGAGCAAGAAAGTCTGGACTGCAAGGGGTTGGTCCACCCACTGAGACAGTGTGCCTGTTCTAACGGGAGCTCACCAAATCCAGCTGGATCGGGACTGAATGGACTCTCTGATTGTGGCTGACAATGGGGGCTGACTGAGAAGCCATTGATAAAGGCACTGGGACTTGTTTCTACTGAACGTACTGACATTATTTTTAATGCATTTAAATGGTATTTTGATTTATGACTTTCTTTGTTCTGTTACTTTAAAAATTTCATGAAACTACTTCCTCATGGAAATATGAAATTTGGGTTAACCTGAGTATGCATTGCTGGGCCATGGTGTCTATATCCCTGGAACACAAAGATATTGCCTCCACACTGGAAAAATGCAAAAACCAAAACTGGATGTGTGCCAGTTTAAAGAAGAAATATGTAATTATTTTTCATTGTCAGTGTTTATTACTTCTGGAAACAGGGCTATCATTGCTGTTTATTTTTTAAAAAATCTTTCACATGTTTTCCTCTTTATGTGATGCTTTTAAATTTATCCAAAGTGAATTCAGTACTTGTATTCGAAAGAACTTTATTTAATAAGTGCTTTGTACTTGTACAGCCACATTGACTCCTGAGAGTGTCTCTCTTATCTCTGATTAGAGCTATCTAAATGTACTGTCAGCTTTCATTATTAGAATTCTGACTACTTCCCTTGAGTAGTCATTGTTTTTTGTTTGTTTTGGTTTTGGTTTGGTTTTCAGAGTTAGCACCTACATTACCTCCATTTTTTTCCTTTATGCTTGATTTTTTTCACCTGACCCTCCCCACACCATCTCCCACTGATCCCTTAGTGACCTCTCTCTTTCATTTTCTTGTCATCTGAAGACAACCAACCAGTTGTTCTTTATTGATCAAAACCAAGTAAAGAATAGCAGCCCTCACTTGTTCTTCCAGCAGCTGAGCAGGGAACGATTAGCAAATCAAGATAGGTTGTTTATCAGCTGGGATTCTTCCAAGTGAATTAGTCTCCTAGAGCTGTGTTTGCACCTCCTTAAATCTTGTACGTGAGGCATTGTACACGTGGAGGAGGGTAGAAGAGATGCCTAGGCAGGTTATGAAAGGAATCTATATGGATTTCATTGATATATGAACCACCCATAATTTCAACTCTTTTAAACTGATTGTCTGTTAAAATTGTTAGAAATGAGTGATAAAAAGAATGGGAAGACAGATAAACAGACAGACAGACAGACAGACACACACACACACGCACACGCACACGCACGCACACACAGTAAAATTCCAGAACTCAAACTTCTTGTTCTACCACCAAATCATCTTATAAACCTGGGTAATCAATTTCACTCTTCCTATTTCTAAAATGGGAATAGTTCCCTTTCTTTTGAATATTTTATTTTATTTTGCATCCTGGCCACAGTTTCGCCTCCCTCCTCTCCTTTCTGTCCCTCCCCTAACTCTTGTCCTCCCCACCCCAATTCACTTCTTTTCTTCTGTTCAGGAAAGGGCAGGCCTCACATAAATATCAACAAAACATAGTATATCAAGCATCAAGTTTCAATAAGACTAAATAACTCCCCATGTTTTAAGGTTGGTCTGACTTGACTTAGATTATACAGTAATCTTTCTGTCTCAGCCTCTTAAATGTCAGGGTAAATCTTAAACCTTTTTCTCTTTGCCAGAAGAAATGCCAGCTATACCACTTCTTTATGTATGACACAGAAAGCTTTAAAATCTCCTTTAATGTCAAAGAAACACACAGGGTTCGAAAAACATCTTAATCAATTCTCCTGTATTATATACGGATTTGAAAGAAGGGACAAAGAGGACAATTTGCTCTAGAATGAGCAGTCATGCAGAGATGGTCTGGGGAGGGAGCCTGAGATTGTCCATTTGTGTATGTGCTGAGGGAAGGTTTACAGCTAGTAACTACCTGCCTACTGGGGCGTGGCCTCAGAGACTATTTACCCGGATGCAGACGCGAGGCAGGCCCCTCTCTCTGGTCCCCCTGGTTTCTGCTTGGCTAGTTGGATTGTTTTTGCTTCTCATCCCATCCACCGTTCAAGCAGAGAATCCTGGTTTTGTAAGTTCCCCCCCCCCAAATAAATAATGGTCTATCTCTCAATTCTCAGCCAGTGTGAGGTTTCTTTTAAGTGTCTGGTTTCTCCACCCATCATGTATGAACTTAACCAACATCTATGTAGTAACTACCACATGTTGAGCTCAGAAGATACCTGAAGAAAAATCAGTTCATATTCTCACTAAGTTATGAAGCTTATCAGTAAGGGATGTTCTGAAGAAGACACATTTGGTGCTGTCAGAGCAAAGGATGCAGCTTTGAGTTGGTTCCAAGGCAAGGAGTGTTTGTGAAAGCAGTTGTTAAAGCAAAGGGCATTCATTTTAGGTGTTTGGGGTAGAGGATGGTGAGAAAAAGAATTAAGAACAGGGAGAGTCTAGAACCAGAGGCACATATAAGAGAATCAATTATTTCTCTTTAATTAGTTGCAGGAAAACTGATATTAAAGATAAGGAATAGAGTAGGTAGATTCCATTTCTATACATATCTGTGAGACATCTAAAGGCAATCCTTTACCATAGCATTCTTTCCTGGTAACCTGGCCAGTCAAATGCTTCTTATTTCTTCAAGAACATGACTGCCATGGTAAAATATCTCTCTCTCTCTCTCTCTCTCTCTCTCTCTCTCTCTCTCTCTCTCTCTCTCGTGTGCGTATATTGCATGACTCTGTGATATGTATATGGTCATGCATCTGAACCCTTTACACACACATCTTAGCAAATGATAGTCTGACAGTCCTGATTCAATAATAACAGAATGTATTCTGATTAATTTCAATTACTTATCCATTTGCCTCATTTGATTTGCAATTACATGCTGTCAGAATGCTGAAAACAAGACCTACTCTGACATCTCCAAATGATGCTAATCCCACAAAATAGTCTCCCTTTGGTGTTGAATTCTACCTCATGCTCCAGAATACAAAGGCTACCCAATAGCATTGTTATTTGTACTTTTTAAGGCTGTGGCACAACCTATTGGTGTTGCTGAACATATCTCATTTATACTCATCAGGTTTTTGATGTTCTGACATCCATCCAGGGCCTTGTTGACCTTGGAGGGATGCTCCCTGTGCTGGTCTAAGTAGGGTTGCCCCCATAGATTCACAGATTTGAATATTTGGTAATTAAGGAATAGGACCACTTGACAGGGATTGGGAGGTGTGGTCTTGTTAAAGTGTCTGCTAATCTCTTCACACCAATAGAACTTTGACTAAGAGGCTCCCCACATCAGAATTATTTTTCCTTCCAAATGTGGTTTGGCAAAACAAAGCACAAATCACTTGCTCAGGTCTGAAACTGTGGAACAAAGTTTGTTCATTGTTCTAACCATCCTGGGGCCTTGTAGCAGACAGCTAGAATCACTTATTGAAGCCTGACCTAAGCACTGCTTAATTTTGGTATTAGGAAGCTAAAGGCAAGAAGATCAAAATCTAAAGGTTACCCCTAGGCTTCATAGCAAAACTAGGACTCAAAACAGAGAAAGAAAACAGCAATGATAATGAAAGACTGAAATTATCCAAAGTCAGCAATTCCATACCTGCCTACCTTGCTCCTGTTTCATTGCACAGAAAAACTCCATGACTTCAATTTCTTCCTCCTTCTACCACATGCAGTCCTTTAGGACATGTGACTTTCCTTTGGGGAACTGAAACAAATTCTTTCTTTCTTCTCAAGCAGTCATAACCATTGGCCTCATGGAATCTAAATGACAAAACTTACATGTAAAAGTTTTTTCCTGTCAGCTGGACTGGCACACACCTTTAATCCTAGCAGAAAGAAGGCAGAAGAAAGCAGATATCTGTGATTGAGGCTAGTCTGCTTTATCTTGAATTCTAGGACTGGCAGGGCTTCATCATGTGGCCAATATCAAAGTATCAACCACAAGCTTCTTCCACAGATCTTCTTCTTTGACTCTCATTAGAAATACTGCCTATAATCCTTCTTATATCGCTAACATGTCTGAGAGGAAAGATAGGGACTTCCTTTGGAACCTGGCTGATCCAAGCTAATAATCCTGATGTATCTTTATGGGCCAAAAGGACACTGGGACCTCTCCTTCCCTTCCTGACCCCTCCTCATCTGCTGATTAGGACTACAATATCTGGCTCACTAGGGATGACTGATGACTAAATGTGTGGATTCAGGTCACTCATCTAGGACTGGACCTGAAACATACAAGCTCCTCAGTAAACCATGAGTCTGTCACCCTGAACTCTTGGAGAAAATCTGTGGATGATTGATTGAGACCTCTTCAGCCTTTGCTTCCTGGAGTTTTCAAACTCCAGATAACTGAAGCCTTCTATTTTCTCCTTCAAAAGTGCCTTGCAGACCCTGCCAGGCTTAGAGAGTAAAATTTGATGAGACACTTAGGAATGACATTCACTGAAACTGACTCTTTTCTGTTACCTAGGTCCCATCTGAGTGTTTCTAATAGCACAGAAACTGCAGCAGAGCCTGAGTTCCAGCTCCTATGTGTGACATGAAGTATATGAGTCAGTCTTGGTGAGTTTTGAGGTTCTAATTTTTGCAATACCAACATGAAGACCAAAGATGTAGCTAAGTGCTATAAAATCAGCATGACATTGCAGAAAGCCTGTATTAAATATAGCGGGAAAGGGCCAGCCAAAAAATCCTCCCTGGCCCTGAAATCAAAGCCAGTGAAATAAATACTTTATCCCTGAATGCAGAACCAAAGAAACATGCCCTGATTCTGATACAAGTGCAAAAAAAAAAAAAAAAAAAACTTGTCCCTAGAATCAGAGTCAGTGGAAGAAATAGATTCTGGTCCCAAAACTAGAGCCATAAAGCTTAAAAAAAAACTGGTGAAGGAAACAGTGTGGCTCTGAGATTAGCCATCTCTGTCCCTGACCAACTAAACTAATGAATCCCTCTTCTCCCTGGAGAAACTCCACCCCTAAGAAGCCCTATATAAGCCCTGCACATGTTCAGTTTACTGCTGCTCTTCTTCCACCCTGGTAGAGGCAGACACTCTCTAGGATTGTTTCCTCCCAATAAATCTCTTGAACAAGGTATGGGTGAAGACCTTCTTTCACTGGAGCAGAGCAGAGTGGGACTGTAACACTTTCACTAAGGAGAGCCTTACCTTAGCAGTGTTGAGTTGTCACAACTTCTCTGGGAAGTCCTCTTCTGCCAGAGCAGAGCTGTTATATTGGGAAACCTTTCCATAGAGCAGGGCTTTAATCTGCTATGGTTACTGTGGCCTGTGCTGTTCCCTGGCTCCTGATTGCCAGAATGCTCTTCCACCCAAGCTGTAACACTCAGTGTTCTCTGGTTCCCAACTGCCAGAATACTCTTCCTCCCAAACTGTAACACTAAGTACTCCTTAGCTCCAAACTTCCAGGATCCCTTTCCACCTGAGCTGTGACAACTTACATTAACCACAACCCTATTTTGTGAAGAGCTCAAAGTATAGAGGAATCCAACCTTGGGAAGAGCTGTAATGAATACACAGAAGGCAGCTGGTATTGCCATATATACATATGTGTGTGTGTTTATATTGTTTGTGTGTATGTGTATGAGTAAACACAAAATGCATATACCCACAGAGGATAGAAGAGGAAATCTGATTCCCTGTAACTTGAGTGACAAGCTGCCTTACATGGATGGGTACTGGAAACAGAACTCAGATCCTCTGCAAGAGTAGTATGTGCTCTTGACCATGGATCCATCTCTCCAGCTACAGTAGTGTACCTTGCACTTCGTAATGTTTCTGTGTCTAGAACTCAACTTTTCCTCTCCCTGCTCCACCCTTCCTTTTATCCTTTTCTTGAATAATTGTCCTCAGAGCTCAACCTCAAAGACCTTCTCTCAGGGATTCATACAGAAAACCAGTGACAATAAGATGGAACAGAAAAAATAAACTCTGTGTGTGTGTGTGTGTGTGTGTGTGTTTCTGTGTAAATGCGTATTGTGTGTGTGTACCTGCTCATTGTCAGGATCTGTCATATAAACTTCTTAGCTGTGGGCAGTATACATTCTTAGTGTCATCGTTGTGCAGATAAGAATCAGAGAGATACAATAGCTAGAAGTGGACCATCCTTGATTCTAAAGGACTTTTCTTGAATCCGACTCTTTAGTTATTATATGTTGCCTCCAGGCCAAGCTATTTAATGAGGATCTACTAGATGCTAGGGAAAATGCCAGGTCCTAGAAATAATTTCTGATAAAAGAAAACAACTTTCAAAGGCTCACTATCCAACTCCATTATAACAATGAGTCCCTTTGGGTCATCAGAAGACAACAGATACCTTTCTAGGATTGCTCCTGCCCTCATTTCTGTTCTCAAATTTGGCTGTGTTCAGTTTCTACAAAGCACAGTGAATTTCTTCTTGGTGTTCATATTTTAACAAGCATGGAACCAAATTTGCTGTGTGTATTATTTACTACCTCCTCATCAATTAAGAAAGTGCAACAAGTTTGAGAGGACTGGGTTAGCCTAACTTAGATTACTGACAAACTTCAGAAAGTCTAGGACTAGTAGGTGATTAAAAGCAGGATTACCAAGTCCCATTTCTGAGAGCACTGGTGTGCAGTCATTTAGCTAATACAAGCATCAGTTGGGTAGAATGGGATATGTAAAAATCAGGCATGCAGCATCTGGGAGACTTAACACTTCCTTGTTGTTAGAATCTGGAAGATTCAGAAAGGTTCTGATCCTTGGGACAGTCAATTCCAGGTGGCAACACAGATCCCAAGACACTGTCACTGGTGGGATATCAGGTTGGGGAGTTGTACTCCCTTCTCAGTATCCAAGAACCTACAGTGTGGCATTAGGATACTGAACCCTTCCCTCATTTTCCAAGGTAACAGAAGTCAGATCCTTTCCAAGAGTACTATGGGCCCGTAACATCTCTTTACATGTACATTGCCACCTTTCTTTATATTTCTTTAAAGTTCTGGGGGTGTCTCAATCACTTCCTACCTACCCCCCTCTGGGATGGATTCTCAAATAAACAACACAACAATATTCTCTCTACAGACTGTCTCAAGAAGGAGACACTAATTAATTTCTATAATGCAATTTGTTCCCAATACAAAGAGTAAGGACAGAGAAATCTGGCCTAAAGTGGGGATCTTACCTTGAAGTATTGTCTCCCAGGTTTATTTCTTTGGTTAGGATCAAGACTCATGAAGTGTCAAGTGTCCAGATATTTATTGCTTTATAATACAAATCTGCCCTATATCTCCATTGGTGTGCAGAATTTTTTGACCCTATGACTGAAACGTGCTCCACTTTCCCAGTTTCAAATCCTGTTTACAGAAAGCATAGAACCACCTTAAATCCACTTATCCAAGACAGCTCCTTCTCAGGCTCAGAAGCAGGTGCCACAGGGCAAGGTTCAGAATAGAATGGATGGTATATTGCCTATGGAAGGGATAAAATGAAATAACAACATAAAGTTAATAAAAGGGTAAAGGATAAAGTCAATGAGGTGATTCAATGCCTAGATTAGAAGCCCACTCTTTTCTATGGAGAAATAATAGGGGCCTTCAAAATTTGTATTAGTAATTGACACTGTTAGGCAAGAATAATTTATTATAGTGGGTGCTCACTTTATTGGACAGCTGGCCCCATCAATAAAAGGAAGGTTTCAGAAGCTGGCACTGGGCTCCAACCTGCCTATATCAACAGTTAGGTGTAGTCTCCTCAGTCTCTAACAACTAAGATCAAGTAGAATAAAGATGTGGGCAGTATGTGATACATGTTGGATAGCAATGTCTTCTGAATTTGTATTCCACCCTGGAGAGTGGCTCAGGGAATAAGTGAAACTATAAGGCTTAAGAAGTAAAGAACTCACAACTCTCAAGAGGTTCCTGAGATTTGGAGAATTCACAAAGCCCTGATTCAGATTTATAAAATAATTAGTAATTGCTATGGAAAGGAACTCTCCCACCAATCAAACAGCCTGTAAGTCATAATAAGAACTGCAAGGATGAGGTTTTCATGAGTGGTCACCCATGTCAGGGTGTTTTATTCAGTGATGCATTTGCTTTTGACTCATTCGTGTTCCTGTAAATAACTTGTTTTATTTTGCAGGGCAGAATGTGTGGGATTTGGAGGCATGATGTGAAAGATGCAAAGAATAAACAAAATATAAATAAATAAAGAAAAGAAAAAATACATTACAGAGTGCTAGGACTGAAGAGTTAGAACTGGGGAATAAGTACAAATGGTAACTGGGTCTTTGCAGAAGGTCCTCACATAGGCAGTTGCTATAGTGGTAGAGAATTTTCCTGGGGTGGGATGGGGGTAAGGGGAGATGGGGAGAGAAAAGTGAGAAGGGGAGGATGGGGGGGGGGAACTTGGGGAAACAGGATGATTGGGATAAAGGAAGGTTGGATAGGGGAGCAGTGAAGCACAAATCTTAGTTAAGGGAGCCACCTTAGGGTTGGCAAGAGACTTGAACCTAGAGTGGCTCCCAGGAGCCCAAGGCGATGTCCCCAGTTAGTTCCTTGGGCAGCTGAGGATAGGGAACCTGAAATGACCCTATCCTATAGCAATACTGACGAATATCTTACATATCACCATAGAACCTTCATCTGGTGATGGATGGAGATAGAGACAGAGACCCACACTGGAGCACTGGACTGAGCTCCCAAGGTCCCAATGAGGAGCAGAAGGAGGGAGAACATGAGCAAAGAAGTCAGGACCACGAGGGGTGCACCCACCCACTGAGACAGTGGGGCTGATCTATTGGGAGCTCACGAAGGCCAGCTGAACTGTGACTGAAAAAGCATGGGATAAAACCGGACTCTCTGAACATGGTGAACAATGAGGGCTGATGAGAAGCTAAGGACAATGGCACGGGGTTTTGATCCTATTTCATGTTCTGGCTTTGTGGGAGCCTAGGCAGTTTGGATGCTCACCTTCCTAGACATGGACGGATGGGGGAGGACCTTGGACTTTCCACAGAGCAGGGAACCCTGACTGCTCTTTGGACTGGAGAGGGAGGGGGAGAGGAGTGTGGGGAGAGGGAGAAGGGTGGGAGGAGGGGGAGGGAAATGGGAGGCTGGGAGGAGGCTGAAACTTTTTTTTCTTTTTCTCAATAAAAAATTAAAAAAAAGAAAAAAGAAAAAAAGAATTTTCTTAGTAAGCATGAGACTATGAATTCTATCTACAGTATGACAGAACTTAGAAGCAAAAACATAAAGTATATGTGCTGTTTCATGGTTTTCAGTATATTTACAGAGTTGTGCAACTGCCATACCATACTACAGTGTGTACCTCTATAATGAACACTTTAATTTTATAGCATTTGAATTATATATCATTTAATAAAGTTGTTGAAATATTTTCTAAAAAGCTATGTGAGGAAGATGACAGCACCAGAAAAAGACAGCCATCTGTGGAAGCAGGATTCTTGTCCCCACATAAAAAGCAACACTCTACAAATCCAGAGCAAGGATAGGGTTTCAATCCTTCAGTCCTGATTTTAGCTTTCTTTCAAGTATACTATGTAACAATATATTTGGATAGTCCTCACTCAGGGTCCAGAGACAGCCTTCAGTTCTTTGGCAAAGTCTTGGGAATAGAAGTCATGGAGCTCTGCTGTTAAGGAGACATACTTCAATACATTAAGTTCCTTAAACCAAACTTCACAGGCAACCAGACTTCAAGACTTCCTGGCTATCTGAGGCAGGCTTAACTTGCAGGCTTAACATCAGGGGCAAGAACTCTCTCCCAAGGTTTGATCTGAATATCTTTAAGATCCACTCTCTACATATGGAAAGCAGCCAAGAATGTTCTTGGAAATAACTACATTCTATAAGAAATGGGTCTCAGGGAGAGGATCGGGGATTTCTGAGTTAAATCAATAGCGAACAATTTGTAAGGGTAAAGAGTGCCGAAAGTTATGTTCCAGCCCTTGGACTGACTGCAAGATGCTGCGGGAGCTCCTTCTGCTCCTTCATCCAATAGCCTTTAAGATACCAGCCCACTTGGGCATGCACTCCCCCTCTTGCTTCAGACTCTGCTTCTGGCTACCAGACTCTTTTTCTGGTCATGCAGAGGGCTGATGTCCAGGACGGTGATCTGTAAGTTTTTCCCTTTAAATAAATAACCCTTTTATTAATCATAATTCCAAACTGGTGTGGAATTGTTTTGTGACTTACACCTTTAGAATGGAGAAGACATTTTATAGCACAGAGACGGAATGGGACTATGGATACTCACCCAGACCTGTGGCTTATTTCCAAAAAAGGCTAAATTCATTGCTGCAAACATGACATAGCTGCATAATTGAATCCCTTTATGCTCTATTAGTAGAAAGAGCCAATAAGCTGAGCTTGGCACACAAGGTAAAGGTATGGAATCCATCCCAAATTCAAATCACATTAGAAGCTAGAGAACACCAATGGAAGACAAAGAAATGGACAAAGTAGCAGGCATTAGTATTAGAAAGCTGCACTGTTTCTCTCAAAACTTAGGTTAGAGATATGGCTTAGCTGATAGAAGACTTGTATCATATTCATGAGATCCTGGGTTCAATCCCCAGCATTATATAAAATCAGGCATGATGGTGGATGTCTGTAATCCTAGCACTCAGGAGGCTGAGGCAAACAGATCAGAAGTTCAAGGTCATCCTCAGGTAGATAATGAGTTTAAGGCCAGCCTGGTCTACAGGAGGCCCTATCTCTAAAAGAATACTTAGTATTTAAAGACTTTTTAAACAATAATTTTATTGATTTGACTTTATTTCTGTCTTTAACAGTTCTCTTTTGTCTTAATCTTTTTGAAAATTCCCATAGTTCACTATGGCATGTATAATCTCAATACACTGCACTATTTGTCACAACCCAGTACCTTTTTTTAAATAGAATTTCTTGTAGTTTAAAGAAAATTGAAACACTGCTAACAAAAGCACTTGGGGCTATTTTTCTTTCCCAGTATCTCTCAGAAGCAAGGCATGTGAAAATCTTGCTTTACTTGTTTTATGAGAGTGGAGGATGGAGAGAGAACTAGAACTAAAACATTAAAAGAAAACAGCAGCTATAACTAAGACTCTGACTGTTTGAAGAATGACTTAAGTCAGTGTGGTGAGGTCTGGAGAAAGCCAGTCATAGAATCACAATGGCATAGGTTCTTTGAGAGTCATGGGGCCTTTCTTGGCTCCTGCTAAATTTTAATACCAGGAAGCTAGAATGTTGGACAATCATGGTCACTGGGGTCATCCTGTTGAATGGATCAAACTAGATTTATAAAACAAATGTATATATTTTCTCTTGTACATAGATTGGACAGGGCAAAAGACATTAAAGTCAAAAGGAACCAATAGGCATGTACAAGTGAAAAGAGGGTGGAAAAAAGAAAGCAGAACAGAAAGAGATTATGATCATTATATTATATGCATAGATAGAAGTTGTTAAGGTCAGGCTGGGCCTATCCTAGATTGCTTCATCCTGTGGTGTTTTTTTTTAGACTGTGCCTTGCCATGAATGACTCCATTTTACAAGCAGTTTTTAATGCATTTGGGGATAGAGGATGACTCTGGACTTGGGTGGACATGTGAATGGTACCATATTTCTGATGTTACCCATGTAGCAAAGTCTGATAATGACTTTCCTGGGAGTAGGAAAGATGCCATCCTATAAATTAATCAGGGTAAATTACACTGATAGCCAGATGGACATATTAAAATCATATTTTTAAAAATGGGCCCAAGAGAACTTACTAGACATATCAGGCTGAAGAGGTATAATTCTTACACAGAGACCCTATGAAGAGGTTGATGGATAACACAGAGATGCTAATAGGCTTACCTGCCTGTCAGTTGAACACCTACTATTCTATATGCCAAGGAACAGGCAAAGAACTCCCAACTGTCCCAAGGGCTTTGGCTAGGCTTAGAAATATCATATTGTTTGCTGTTGAGGGCCACATTGATGTGAGATTCCCTTTTGCATGCTATGAAATAAGTTTTATTGCCATTGGTTAGTAAAGAAGCCACTTTGACCTATGGCAGGGCAAAATATAGATAGGAAGGAAAACTAAACTGAATCGAGGGAGAAAGAAGATGGAGTCAGGCACCATGTAGCTGCAGAAGGAGAAAGATGACGGAAACTTAGTGGTAAACCACAGACTTGTGGTGATACATAGATGAATAGAAATGAGTTACTTTAAAATGAAAGAGCTAGCTAGGAATATATGAAACCTTGGCCAAACAGTGCTCCATTAATATAGTTTCTGTGTGATTTTTTGGGTCTGGGAAATGAATATATAGTCTCTGTTTACACCATACCATCAGTCATTGCTATGATTGCTAATGCCACCTCTGATCTGTTGCTGATGGTTTCAACTATTTTAGAGAGGCCTCAAGGCCATTGTCTTTCCTGATCATTCCCAGTGCTGCTGCCCTCTGCCCCCCAATGGATGATTCTCTTTCTGTTGCAGCTCCTGTAGTACTAAGCCCATCAATAGTAAATACATCCTCAATCGATGGCTAACCTGTGTTGGATAGCCTCTGTTCTTCACTATCCCCTGGTGCCTCAAGCCTGTCAATCAACATGATAACTTGTTGTCCTGTTCTTTCTCAGTGGCAATGGGCACTCTGTATAAGCCTACTCTTTTACCACAATTTCATATCTGAATTCTCCCATGTGGCATTTGGAATTTTGGGAGGTGCCCCTTAGATTCCCATGCCCTGGTTTACATATTCTTTATAATGTTCTTCCTTTGTGAATGGGCAGGGCCTTGGTATGCAATAGGACATCACAGCATGACCATGTTACAACACTGTATCTTCTGGCTTTGAAGATACCAATATGCCCCATACTGGACAGAACACTTGTCAGAGTGGCCAGTGACCTCCAGTAGCTTAAATTAGTCCTGGGCAAACATCCAACAACAATAGTTCTTAGTCCTTCAATCACAAGAAAGAAGGAACTGGATCTTCTAATAACAAGTGAACTTATGAGAGGTCCCCAAGGCCCAGATAAGAACTATTGCATGACTGATGTGAAAGTGTCATCTATCTATCTGTTGCTTTCATTGGTTAATTAATAAAGAAACTGCTTGGCCTGATAGGCCAGAAAATTAGGTAGGCAGAGTAGACAGAACAGAATGCTGGGAAGAAGGCAATGAGGTCAGTCGCCATGCCTCTCCTCTCCAAGATGGACGCAGGTTAAGATCTTTCCTGGTAAGCTACCTCATGGTGCTACACAGATTAGTAAATATGGGTTAAAGCAAGATGTGAGAATTATCCAATAAGAGGCTATAACTATTGGGCTAGGCAGTGCTTAAAAGAATAGTTTCTGTGTAATTATTTTGGGTAAAGCTAGCAGGTGGCCAGGAGCCCTCCCGGGCGGTGGGAAGCAGCATGCCGCACCTTACAACACATGACTGACAATTTGACTGTAGTCTTAGAAGATGGTAGCCAAATCATTGCTACCTGGACGTCTGACCCATAGAAACTGTGACAGATTTTTAAGCCACTTCATTTGTGCTAATCTGTTGCACAAATACACTCTCAAAGAAATTAAACATATCATGTGGGGTGTAGTACACCATTTCATTCATTTCCAGGGAATTATTAGTTATTAGAATGTGAATGAGGGACTGGAGAGATGGGTCAGCAGTTAGGAGCATGGGCTGTTTTCCAAAGGAGGTTGATTACCAGCATCGACAAGGAAGCTTACAACCAGTTCCAGGGAATCTAATACCCTCTTATAGCTACCATGGGTACCGCATGGATAAGGTCATAGAGAAACATGTAAACAAAATACCCATTGACATAAAAATAAAATAAAGTAAAAATAATTTTAAAAATGTAATGTGAATTATGCAGTCAGATTCCCTAGTTCAGTTCCTAGCTCTACTCAGATTTGGAATTTAGGCAAGTTACTCTCTATTTTTCCTATGTAAACAGGTTGATTAATAGTGGACCTATCTTAGATTGCTACTTGAAATTACTATTGAACTCACTATAAGAAAATTGCTATGACAGTCATAGCAAGCCCTACTTAAGATGTTCTTATCATAATCATGAATCAAAAATAGAATAGGATCTGTATTTACAAATACTAAGGATCAAATACTGGTATATGTGGGTATAAAAACTAGTTAGCAGACAGGAATCTTATTCAAAGCCAAGGGAATAAATTTACAAAGTGAAATTCACCTGAAGGTGAAGACTCTTGGAACCCATTGGACAAAAGTCTAATTGTAAACACACTCATAGGAAATTTACTAAGAGAAACAAGGTAATTGCAGCACTTTTGTACTGAGGGGCCCTCATCAGTCAGGCCTGGCCTCTTTCAGGGGAACAGTATATCTGCCTTCTTTTTTTACTAAGTCTACTTTGCATCCTGTCTTCATTCTGCCTGTGGAGTCCAGTTTTGACAAGAAGTTGTCTAGATGAGTTTAGGAGAATCTTTCCCTTTGTATCAGATTAAGTTTTTCAGTCTTTGCCTTTAAAGTTGAAGTCCTTGGTCTGTTTTCAACAACAGCCCTGTTGGAGGGCACTACTGTATAGCACGGTGTTGCTAGTTGATGACATATTGGACTCCTGAAAAATGCTGAGAATAAATGCTAAGTACTTGTTCTTCCATAATAATGATGCCCTGTATGGTCATACTTATGGTAATTTGGGGGCTTAACCATTCTTTATACACTTTGTGTATTTGTATCAAAATATTGCTATAAGTGATACATAAAATAAGTACATAAAATTAATTTGGAAAAGAAGTTGGTTTAGAAAGAATCTCTTACCCTTGGTGTTCTCAGCTGACTCCTCATTCTGCTTATTGAATCCAGGCATTTGCTATGTTTGAATTGGAGACCCACTGCTTTTTAATGAAATGGTCTTTTATTAAAGGAGTTTTAACTAATGTGTTCTATATTATCTTATGAAGTGCTAAGATATTTTCTTTAAGACAGGCATCACTTGTCTTGGAAGCCTTCTGTTGTCTCCAGCAGGAGTGAGCACCTCTTCCCCAGGCTTCCCTGTATCACCCATATTTGCTACTTACCTTCCCTTCTGTCTTCCCTGTGGTACTGAGGCCCCTTGACAATAGGGATTATGTACTACTCATACTTCCTTTTGCATATTGGAACTTTTACCAGATAGCCCAGTTGCTGAATCCCAGTACATATCTTTAAAAAAATGGCCTATCACTTGTGTGGTGGTTTGAATAAAAATGGCTCCCATAGGCTCATAGGAAGTGGCACATTTGAAAAGATTAAGAGGAGTGGTCATGTTGGAAGAAGTGTATCACTGAGGAGTGGAATTTGAGTTTTCAGAAGATCAAGCCAGGTCCACAGTCTCTCTTACTTGCTGCAACTTGTGGAGTCAGATGTAGAACTCTCAGATACTTCTCCATCACCATGTCTGCCTGTATACCACCATACTTCCCACCATGATGACAATGGACTAAATCTCTGAAACTGTAAGCAAGGTTATAGTGTCTCTTCACAGTAACAGAACCCTAAGATAACTTACTTACATGGAAGTTTGCTATAGTATCTGTTGAATGCCAGTCCTGCTATCAGAGTTCCACAAATGCTTGGAAGCAAGTTTATTATTAGAGGCCTGAAGAAAGCCCATGTACCAGCAGCCTCAGCACCACATGGGGTTGTTGAAAATATAGGCTCTTGTTGTCTAGTGAGTAAATGTGATATTGATGAAATCCTCAATGTTATCTTACATACAGGAAGATTAAAAAAATATAAGTGGGGCTGAAAGACAAGATTAATTCCCAATGGTTAGGTCTATTTTGCTCATTAAGATTTTATCATCTTGTGTTTATCTGAATCCCCAGAACACTGAACAATCAAAGGAATGGACCTGACAGACATAGAAGTCTAAGATTGTCAGGGCCCTTAACTAACCTCTCTGAGCATTTGTTTTCTTTCTGTTTTTAGTCTTTTGTTTGGATTGGTTTTTGGTTTTATGTTTTGTTTTTTCAAGACAGGGCTTCTCTGTAGCTTTGGAGCCTGTCCTGGAACTAGCTTTTGTAGACCAGGTTGGCCTCGAACTCACAGAGATGCACCTGCCTCTCCCTCCTGAATGCTGGGATTAAAAGCATGGGCCACCACTGCCCAGAGAGCATTTGTTTTCTTATATTTACAATGGAGATAATTCTTGCCTTATGCTTTCGATGTAAATGTGATAAAAAAAACATGTCTATTGAGCCAACAGGAGAGTTTCCTGCAGGTGGGCTGCCCCAATATCCCCATCCATTAGACTCTGCAAGATACAAGCTCCACCCCACCCCCAAACTAGCCTATCCTCCTGAAACCTTGGTGGAACTCTGAAACACAGCTTGCTACAGTACACAGAGGACCAAGAGGTGAGTGACCAGCCACATGGCAGGACACCCCACTCTCTAGGCCCTAGATAATGGGGCAAAACCCCAGGTCCCTCCCACACCTGCCTCAGCTTCTCTAGCCAGCCAGCAGGAGAGTGTTCTGCAGGTAGGCTGCTCTAACACCTCCATTCCATCCATTGGACCATGAAAGCTACAAGAACCACTCTGCCTCCAAACTCTCCACCCCATCCCCACCCCGCAACCTCAGAGGACTGCTGAAACAAAAGCTGCAACTACACAGAGTGGACCAAGAGAGCAAATCAAAATAGCAGGCTAAGAGAGACCTCAGTGCCTCCCTGAGACACAGGTATTGACAGTAGAGAGCAAAACAAGAACAGGTCCCAAAGATGAAGACAACCACTGCAAGGATTGGACCAAGACACATCAATTGAAAGAGATTGGTAGGCACCAATGCAAAAATTCATCTAACAACCTAAAAAGCAACCTGGTAACTGCATAACCCAGTGGTCATACAACAGGAAATAGACTCATTGGTCAAAGAAAACATTAAAACCAACAAATTCTTAACACAAAACATCCAGAAAATCTGGGACACCATAAAAAGACCAAACCTAAGAATAATAGGGGTAGAAGAAGGAGAACTCTAGCTCAAAGGCACAGAAAATATATTAAACAAAATCACAGAATAGAACTTTTCCAACCTAAAGAAGGATATCCCTATGAAGGTACAAAAAGTTTACAGAGCACCAAATAGATTGGATCAAACAAAAGTCCACAGGCCATATAATAATCAAAACATAAAGCATACAGGCTAAAGAAAGACTATTAAGAGCTGCAAAGGAAAAAGCTCAAGTAACCTATATAGGAAGACCTATAAGAATTATATCAGAATTCTTAGTGGAAATCATAAAATCCAGAAGGTCCCAGGCAGATGTGCTCCAGACATTATGAGGCCACAGATGCAAGCACAGACTACTATACCCAGCAAAGCTTTCAATCACCATTGATGGAGAAAACAAGATATTCCATAACAAAAAGAGATTTAAACAATATGTATCACAAATCCAGCCCTATGGAAAGTATGAGAAGGAAAACCCCAACCCAAGGAAGCTAACTGGAACCACAAAACACAGACAACAAATAACCTCCCACTAGCAAATCCCAAAGAAGGAAAACACACACACTACCACTGAAAAATAACAGGAATTAACAATCACTGGTCATTAATGTCTCTTAATATCAATGGACTCAATTCACTTCTAGAAAGACAGGCTAAGAAATGAATATGAAAACAGGATCCAGCCTTCTGCTTTACATAAGAAATACACCTCAACCTCAAAAAAACAGACATTACCTCAGAGAAGGGTTGGGATAAGATTTTCCAATCAGATGAACCTAAAAAATAAGCAGATGCAGCTATTTGAATATCTAACAAAAATCAACCAGAAGAGATGAAATAGGACACTTTATACTCATAACAGGAACAATTTATCAAGATGAAGTTTCAGTTCTGAACATCTATGCCCCTAATACAAGAAACATTATTAAGCTTAAACCACACATCAAACCCCAAACCCTAATAGTAGGAGACTTCAACACTCCACGTTCACCAATGGGCAGGTCATTGAGACAGAAACGTAACAGAGAAATAAGAGAACTAACAGATGCCATGACTCAAATGGACTTAACAGACACCTATAGAAATTCCACCCAAGCATAAAAGAATATACCTTCTTCTGAGCACCTCATGGAACCGTCTCTAAAATTGACCACATACTAGGTAACAAAGCGAACCTCAACAATACAAAAAATTTGGAGTAACCCCCTGTATCTTATCAGATCACTATGGTTTAAAGTTAAAATTTAACAACAACACTATACTCAGAAAGCCTACAAACTCATGGAAATTGAACAGAAAACTATGAAACCACCCCTGGGTCAAGGAAGAAATAAAGAAATTAAAGCCTTTCTAGAATTACATAAAATGAACGCACAATGTACCCAAACCTATAGGACACTATGAAAGCAGCGCTAAGAGTTAAGTTCACAGCACTAAGAGCCCACATAAAGAAAGTGGAGAAAGCTCGTATCAGTGACTTTACAGCACACATAAAAGCTCTACAAGAAAAAGAAGCAGACTCACCCAGAAGGAGTAGAAGATGGGAAGTAATCAAATAGAGGGCTGCAATCAATAAAATAGAAACAAAAATAATACAAAGAATCAATGAAACAAACAGCTGGCTCTGAGAAAATCAACAAGATAGACAAACCCTTATCCCAACTAATCAAAAGGCAGAGAGAGAACATCTAAATTAACAAAATCAGAAATGAAAAGTGGGACATAACAGATGCTGATGAAATTCATAGAATCTTTAGGTCATACTACAAAAACCTATACTCCACAAAATTGGAAAATGTAAAAGAAATAGACAATTTTCTGGATAGATACCATATACCAAAATTAAATCAAGACTAAGTGAACAATTTAAATAAAACTTATAAATTGTAAGAAAATAAGAGCAGTCATCATCAAAAGCCTCCCAACCAAAAAAAAAAAAAAGCCAGGGCTGGAGGGTGTTAGTACAAAATTCTACTAGAACTTACAAGAGTATATACTTACAAGAAGTTCTATACTCCTCAAATTGTTCCATATAATAGAAACTGAAGGAACATTGCCAAACTCTTTTTATAAGGCTAAGTTACCCTGATACCAAAACCACACAGAGACTCAACCAAGAAAGAGAATTACATGCCAATTATACTAATGAACATGGATACAAAAATAATAAAATACTGACAAACCAATTCCAAGAACACATCAAAAAATCATCCACCATCATTACGTTAGCTTCATCCCAGTGATGCAGGGATGGTTTAACATACAAAAATCCAATAATGTAATCCATCATATAAATAAAAGGAGAAAAAAATATGATCATCTAAGTAGATATTGAAAAAGCATTCGACAAAATCCAACACCCCTTCATGATAAAAGACTTGGAGAGATCATGGATACAAGGAACATATCTAAATATAACAAAAGCAATATACAGAAAGCTGACAACTAAAATCAAATTAAATGGAGAGAAAAATCAAAGTGATTCCACTAAAATCAGGACTAAGACTGGGCTGTCCACTCTTTCCATATCTATTCAACATAGTTCTTGAAGTTTTGGTTACAGCAATAAGACAACAAAAGGAGAACAAGAGGGTTCAAATTGGAAAAAAAAAGAAGTCAACTTTCATTATTTGCAGATGATATAATAGTATATATAAGTGACCCCAAAAAATTCTACCAGGGAACTCCTACAGCTGACAAATAACTTCAGTAATATGGTAGGGTACACGATCAATTTAAAAAAAAAGTAGCCTTCCTATATACAAATGATATAGAAGCTGAGAAATAAATCAGAGAACATCACCTTTCACAACAGCCACAGATAACATAAAATATCTTGGGGGTAACACTAACCAAAGAAGTGAAAGAACTATTTGACAAGAACTTTAAGTCTTTGAAGAAAGAAATTGTAGAAGATACCAGAAAATGGAAAGATCTCCCATGTTCTTGGATATGTAGAATCAACATAATAAAAATGGCAATCCTACCAAAAGCAATCTATAGATTCAATGCAATCCCCCATCAAAAATCCCAACACAGTTCTTCACAGACCTTGAAAGAACAATAATCAACTTCATATGGAAAACCCAAAAAACCCAGGATTGCCTAAACAATCCTGTACAATAAAGGAGCTTACAGAGTCATCACCATCTCTGACACCTATGAACACCTGATTTTTGACAAAGAAGCTAAAACTATACAATGGAAAATGAGTGCATCTTCAACAAATGGTGCTGGCATAACTAGATGTGAACATGTAGACGAATGAAAATAGATCTATTTTTATCCCCATGCACAAAACTCAAATCCAAATGGATTAAAGACCTCAATATAAATCTGACCACACTGAACCTGGCAAAGAAAAAGTGGGAAGTAGCCTTCAATGCATGAACACAGGAGACCATTTCCTAAATATAACCCTGAGACAGTAGCAGAGACACTGAGAGGAACAATAAATAAATAGAACCTTCTGAAACTGAGAAGGTTCTGTAAAGCAAAAGACACAGTCAATAAGACAAAAAGGCAGACTATTGAATGGGAAAAGATATTCACCAACCCCATATCAGACAAAAGACTGATTTCCAACATGTAAAAAGTACTCAAGAAATTAGAGATCAAAATTCCAAATAACCCTATTAAAAATGGCGTACAGAACTAAACAGAGAATTCTCAACAGAAGAACCTCAAATGGCCAAAAGACACTTAAGGAAATATTCAACATCCTTAGCCATCAGGAAAATGCAAATCAAAACAACTCTGAGATACCATCTTACACTTGTCAGAATGGCTAAGATCAAAAACACCAATGATAGCTTATGCTGGAAAGGATGTAGAGTAAGGGGAACGCTCATCCATTGCTGGTGGGAATGCAAACTTGTATAAACACCCTGGAAATCAGTATTTTAGTTTCTCAGAAAATTGGGAATCAACCTACCTCAGGATCCAGCAATACCACTCTTGGCCATATAGCCAAAAGCTTCTCAATCATACTACAAGGACATTTGTTCAACTATGTTCATAGCAGCATCATTTGTAATAGCCAGAACCTGCATACAACTTAGATGCCCCTCAACCAAAGAATGGATAAAGAAAATGTGGCACATTTACACATTAGAATATTACTCAGCAGTAAAAAATAATGACATCTTAAAACTTGAATGAAAATGGATGGAATTCAAAAACACCATCCTGAGTGAGGTACCCCAGACCCAAAAAGATGAATATGATATGTACTCACTCATTGAGCTTATAGTTTATGATCCTAGAGAAGCTAAGTAACAAGGTGAACCCTTAGAAAAACATATATAGATCCAACTGGAAAGTCAAAATAGACAAGATTGCATGGGGATGGGGGTAGAAGGGAAAGAGGAGGGGAGAAAAGGGGAGGAGAACTTGAGGGGATGGAGTAATTGAGACGGAGGAAAAACAGAGATGTGAGCAAGGAAAGAGATATCTTAATAGAGGGAGCCATTATGGGGCTAACAAGAAACCAGGCTCTAAAGAAATTCCCAGGAATCCACAAGGATGACCCCTGCTAAGACCCTAAGCAATAGAGGACAGAGTGCCTGAACTGTGCCTCCAAAGTCCAGTTGAAGAGTGGGAGGAATGAGAGTATGAGCAAACTAATGGGTAAACCCATGGAAACAGCTCACCAACTCCAGCCAGACAGGGAAGGAACAAGCATAAGTCAAAACTAGTCCCTCTGAATGTGACTGACAGTTGCATGGAAGGGGCAGACTGAGTGGCCACTGGCAGTGGCACCAGGATTCATCCCTACAGTTTGTACTGTATTTTGTGGAACTTATTCTCTTTGGATGAATATCATGCTCAGACCAGATATAGTTGGGAGGGCCTTGGAACTTCTCCAAAGCAATGTGACTTACCCTCTCTGTGGAGTGGATTGGGGGCATGAAGTAGATGGGGCACAAGTGGAGGGAATGGGAGGAGGGAAGGCAGTGGGAACTTGGAGATATATATATATATATACGTATATATATACGTATATATATATATCTATATATATAAAAAGATTGTTTTCTTTTTAAAAATAAAATAATGAAAAAAATTAAAAAGAAAACATTCCTATTACTCAGCTTATTTGTTCTCCCCTGCTTCACAGTCCCTGACTTACCACTGCCTATGGTATTCAGTGTGGTTCATATCCATATGAAACAACCCCATGAAGACTTTCAATTCAATAAACATTCATCCCCACACATGAAGCACTTCAACAACCATTTTCATTGTCCAATAGTGAAGTAACTAAATTAATAATGCATCCTAAGGGGAAATTCTTTCCCTGAACTGATGGCATTCTTTTATCTTGTAAATTATGGTGCCTATCAAGACCACCTAAATATGTCAGAACAAATCAATGACCAAATTCCCAATTAGAATCCTCCTTTCAGATACCATCAGTCACACTTAGAAGCAAAAAGTTGCTTATTGAGAACGTTTCTTGTTTAGCAAATAAAAACAAAGCCCATGATATATTTAATATCAGATCTTGTAGGTCTTGTAAGACTGGAACCTTTGAGATTCTCAAGATAGTTGTGAAATTTCATGAATACTAGTGACATTAAACTACAATTTTTCTTAAGATTACAAGAAAACAAGATCAAAGCATGTCACCAAAAACTACATGCAGATATGACTATGGAATCCCAAAGGCTATCTGCACCATTACATGGTAAGGTCACAGCATGTATTAGTGCCAAGATACAGGTTTGAAACCAGTTAGATTTTGTTCTTATTCCAAAGCATTGATTACTATCTATGAGACCCTGGGAAGAGCATGTACATTTTCTAAGACATATCTCTACCAGCTAAGTAAGAAGGGACATAATCTAGCATGGCTGTCATGACCCAACAGTGCCAACTACAACTGACGTTTGGACTCAATAACATGTCTCTTATCATCTTCGTTAGTAGTGTGCAGAGATTCCATCTAGAAGGAAGTTTTCTTCATGTTTCTCTACCAACACAGAACTCCCTAAAGATCTGGTTAATAAAAAGCATAGCCTTAACTCAGACAGGAATGTTTTTTGAGAGTAACAGTATTAACACAGTACCTGTCATTTCACAATAAAGCTCTAAGAATCTATTTTTTTTAACTCAGTCAATATGTGTCTTATAAGTCATTGCAACATATTTACTGGCATTACTTTGAAGTAGTTTGCTAGGTTGGGGCTCAAGGGGGGAACTTAAAATTCTATACTTTTACCTGGGTCATTTAGCATTTAGGGAGTCAGTTTCTATTCCCTAAAGTGGAACCACTCTTTGCATATAAGTACAGACAGACCAGGTCTAGTTCACATGAGTTTCATGAGGTCCATTAGTACAGCTACCTTTGAAGAATGGTGGAGCACCTGATGTTCAGGTTTTGTGTTACTGAAAGGATACTGAAGGAGAAAGGTTAATAATTTTCACTAGCAGGTTCAAATCACTACCACCCCCCTTTTCCCAGTTCATATTTATTTAGCTGTTTCTTATTGAGGGATGCAACAGCAGTATTGTAGGTTATGTGGTTTTGGATTAAATAGCTAGGATTGAGTTTCAAACCTGGTTTTATGATATTGGATCATAGGAATTAAGGGGAAGTTTTAATTTGAGTACACAGTATCTCCTCACTGATAATCAGCAATGCCCAGCATGAAGCTTTGTGCCAACTACTCAGTGAGCTAATATATGCTACTAAAGGCTCTTGCACACAGTTGGTTATTATTTAACAGCAGTTCTCCCGGATACTGAACATTTTGGAGTCAATGAGAAAACCTGCCCTTCCTGTCAACTAAAAGCCAAGCCTATTGGCATGACACCTGCACAATCCATTCCAAAGTTTGTTTGATTCCAGGAAACTGATACAAAGGAACCACCATTCTTGGCAATTACCTTGGCTCAAATGGGTACTTACCACATACAGGCCTGTGCACCTACTGAGGTATCTGCTAGAGACTCATGGTGTTGGCTCCACATACTTCAACTTCACTAGTTGCCAAATTTTGGGTTGAATTTGGTTGATAACTTTTGAGCTCTATTTTCAAGTGGAACTAGATGACAGTGTCAGACAGTCATATTTGAGGAAATAGGATGTTTCTCATGATGGTATGGAGTGTCAGATTCTGGCTTTAATAGATTCTATGTACATGCAGTTTCATCATCTACCAGTTTATGGGTATTATATCAAAGTAGTTAGCATCTCCTTTCATTCTTGGGAGTGACCTTGTTTGGCTAGTAAATTATATGGGCCCTACTTTTTCCTATAAACATGCAAATGAAAACAAGGTGTCTGGGCCTGATTCATGTGCCAGAATAAATGTTTAAAGAAAAGCCTTAAAGAATTAAACTTTGATGTTTAATGCTGAGAACCAGTGCTGCCAATTAATGTTAAGCTTGGCTCAAGTAGCTGGGGATGATTAGTTCGAATCAATCTACAACTAGCAGTGGCTAATCTGGGGGAAAGCAGCAGAATTTACGTGTACTTTTGGGTATGTGTATACATGCATGTGGTGGGGGGAAAAGGCTGTGAGTGCTAAGGGTAAATATTTAATAGCCAATGTTTTGGGGAATTCACTGAATATGGCGACTGGAGAGAGACGCACAGTCAATTCTGTGAACCTGTGGTAGCCGGCTGCAGCGTCATTAGTGAAGAAACTGAACTTAGCATGGCTTTGAACACCTTTTTGCCATGTTTTCCTTTTATAGTGTTCATTCATTACTTTGGTAAGGATAAATTTTGCATATATGCTATACACACAGATGCTTCCTTTATATATAAATATATATGTGCATTTTATATATATGTAATATATGTACGTATAATGTGATAGATAATATTGTCAACTTGCTAGGATCTAGAATCAACTAGGGGAATCACCCAAGAAACAAACCTCTAAACATGTCTGAGTGAGACTATCTAGGTTAACAGAAATCTCACCCTAAGTGTGGGTAGCATCATCCCATTGGATGGGGTCCCTGACTGAAGAAAAAGGAGAAAGCAAGTTGGGTGCTGATGCTCATCTCTCTTTGCTTCCTGACTACAGGCACAATGTGATCAGGGCTTCAAGTTCCTGCTGCCATGTCTTCCCTATCATGCTGGGCTGCATTCTCAAACTCTGAACCAAAATAAACCCTATTGCCAAATATTTTATCACAGTAACAAGATAAGTAACTAACAAAGAAACAAACTTATCTGTGTCTATGTGACAATCCTAATTACAATTTTCTTCATTTTGTACAAATATAGGGGAAATGCCATTGAACACACTGAATGTAGTGGTCTCATTGATTGGACTGTTGGGGTTCCAGGGGACAAGAGAGACCTAAGAGTTGGCTATTCAATTTGCTTCTGATCTCCACAATTTGCATACTTAGAATAAAACATCACCATACAGTAGTGAGACAGATGCAAAATGGAAATTCTGAAATGAGTTGAGGGTTAGAGGAGAAAGTAAGATCTAACTCTGAACATAGAGAAAAAATGTAACATTTCAAACAACGAGAAAGATGAGATGGGATAACAGAGTGTGAGGTGCTGTGCATGGAACTGACTTTGCCCTCTAGACCAAGTATGTCATGTGGCTTCTTTCAAGAGTGGGAGGGAGATGAGGAAGAAACAGTCCATACTTTTGTTTATTGAATGCAGCTTTCACTAGTCACATGGCAACTCAATACAAACAGTCCAGCAATGGGTAGGCCATTAAATCTTGTTCTCATCAATGGAAACACAACATTAATAGTGAAGAGTAAAGGAAATGAGTAAAAAGTTCAGTGTTTCCTCCATCTGTGAAGCGAAGAGGTGCTTACCAATCCCAGGACAAGTCCTGAGGGAAACTAAGGTCACTAACTCCTGTGCTTCCAAAAGGGAAGTGCCTGACCCTTTTCTGGAAGTGCCTGACCTCTTTCTTCCAGTGGCTTCCATGTGGTTACACAAGTCTTCGGACTGGGTTACTGTGAACTATTAAGTTCTTCTAAAGGCCTGAGAAAGGAATCATACCTTCTGTGAGTACTGAAGTAGTTCCTTGAAGCCCTTTCCTTGTGCCTTAGTTACTGTCCCATAGAAGAATGTGACTTGCACATAGTGTTGGCTTCATTTTTCTGTAGTTCCTGTCATAACCCTGGGTCTTGAGAGTGGGAACTCAGCATCAGGGGATCTCAGTGTTCATTCTGAAGGAAGCTGTCCATGTGTGAACATTCTCTGAGGAGGCTCATCTTTGCCAGGCCACTGCTGACTGGGGGAGCTGATTTTTCTTTTAGAGCTTTAACGATTAGATAATTGTTTTAGCTTGGAATCCTAAATCAAAATGAATAGTATCTCCCAAAACAAGACAGACTTTGAGAATAAAGAATCAATTCATCCTACTTCCAGGTCCCTACATATATAATGTCCCTATGCAGGTCTCCAGATGGTGGTTGGGATCCTTGACTTGCTCTCCACTTGGGTACCTGGCTAGGTGGCAGGGGAAATAAAGTTCCCTTCCTAGGAAGAAGTAGTTTGCTCGTATTTCTTGGCATGAAGTAGCTTTCTCCACAGCTAGGATTTGAACCATAATTATTAAAAAGCAATTAGAGCATCGAGAAATCCTGACTTGGTCTGTGATTTTGTGGTAAGTTGTTTACTCTTTGTTTGCTTCCACGTTTCCATGTCCCATTCTGTAAGCACCTCATGGTGGTGGACTGGGTTGCTGTCCAAGATCTTAGAAAAGAACAGCTTTGAGGGGCCAAAGAGACAAAGGAAAACAAACCAAAGAAAACAGTGGTAGAGTTTGTCTTCAATGGCTGGGTCCCAGGCAGCAAGTGGCTCTTCCTCAGTGGTATGTCTCTCCCTAGCGGTGGTCTTCATAGTGCTAGCTGTTGTTCTCTGCCGTGAGATATTTCAGGGCAGCAAAGCCATAGCGTCGGGACATGTCTTGTTGAAACTCTTCCTTCAGGGTTTTGAGACATATGCGGTATTGCTTGTTGGAACGGAACTTAGTGATGTCGAAACTGGGGGCATGGGGCATGTGGATCATGTAGGCATTGGGCAACACGATGAACTCGTACTCCTGGAAGGAGGAAGACAAGGTAATGAGAGATCTTGCAAGAGCCTTGGGTCATATATGACTTTGAATCAAGGGACTGGAGAATAACACTGGAAAGCGGGCATACTAGCTACAGAGTAACTTGCTTCAGGACCATGCCCATGAACTTGTACAAAATATAGGAGTCATCTAAACTTTGGTTTGCTCATCTACAAAGTGAGAGTGAGAAAATCTATCTTGAGGGATGATGATGAGTGTTTCACTTTCTTAATTCCCTGGAATGGGTAAAATTGTGTTTTATGAATCCCACAGGCAAATAGAGGAAAGTATAGGGTTTGTTTGCAAAAGCGCTGTGAAAAGAGTCTAAAACAAAGGCAAGCAAGGCCTTGGTGATGGGAAAAATTAACTTTTCTTTAAACCTTCTCCATACAACATTTCTGGTCCCAGAAATACCACTGTTCTATCTAGGAACAGCAAAAGCAGGCCAAGGCTCATGGTCTGTAAACAGTTATGTTGGTAATGACATGGATATCAATGGATGGATATCAGGCTTTGTTTTGTTTAATGAGGACACTATTCCACAACCTTCTCCCAACACCAATGGTTCTCAGTCACCTAGCATAGCTCAGACTCAATGGAACAAGTGTTTCATGGATAGCCATCACTAACCTAACTTAGTGTTCCCAGATTTTGGAGTACTCTTGCTGAGAAATATTAACACTGTGGCAAAAAAGAGAAGCCCGAAGAAGAATGTGAATAGTGGGGTTCAAGGGATCCAAGTATCCCCCTAACTTAACCAGAGCAGTTTTGTGCCTCTGTGTTCAACACAGAGAATGATAAACTACAGCCTTTCTGGTAGCTGTCTGAAGCTGTACTGAAATCCAGCCATGCACATTTATTTACAGGCCATCCATGGAGGAAAAACAATTCTTGATCTGAGCAGGTGCAAGGTAGATTTGCAGGTCACACAATCTCCACACACTATCTGGTCTTCTGCAGAAAGTGTGCGGTACCTAGGCTTCACTTATTTAAATTATGCAGACTTCTTCTGAAGTATATTTGTTAAGAATTGCATAAATGAATGAAGGCTTTCAAGATTAAACCCAGTCTAAAAGTCACTGCTGTTTTAATTGAAGGGTAGAATAATTAACCACATTTTAGTGGCATGTTTTGTGCTATTTACAGTGACACAATTATACAACTTGAAAGCCAAGTCATGACTACTCATCCTGTGGCTGCCTTCCTCACTGGATGGAGGGGTAAGATGATACATTACAGGAGACTCACATTTGCCTAATCCTGGCCAGGAACCCAATTCTCTTGTGCAAGAACAAAAGATTGAGGTTTAAAGCCTAGAAAATCAGATTCATGTTCTCATTTTTAGTCCCTGAACACATCCTGTTCCTCTGAAGTTTGTTTTTAATCTTCTTATCTCCAAGGTTCTCTTTCAGTTCTAATGTCTGTACCTGTCTCCTTCCCTGAATAATAGCAGTAAGGTGCTCTGTTCCTACCTGTGCATCCAGTTCCATGATGTGAGCCACTTTGTTCCAGCCAAAGCCCACAAATCTTCGATCGTACTCAGGGCAGTCTCGTCTCACAACAACATATGGCTCAAAATCAGCCTCCCACTCAACTCGGTAAGGCATGGTGGCAGTCCGCCACTTGGCAAAGTTTGTGGGTGCATGGCCTTTAGTCCAAACGTGATACCTGGGAAATATGGAGATTGGCCAATGAATGAAAGGATGGAAGCTGAGCTTTTCCCAACCCTGGTGATGTGGAGGAAGAAGAAATGCATTTTGATATGTTTTTCTTACTGGGATGCACCATGTCCCTGCAAAACCCCATTCAAGTTCAAACCTTTAACAGGAAACAGGACCTTTACAGGCACAATTAAGTTAAAATTAGGGTGGGACTTAATCTTATGTCCCTTTATGAGAGGGATATTTGGACACACAGATACAGTGAGACTAACATGCAGATCAAACAGAGCTTAGAGTGATAGATCCATCAAGACAAAAGGGGGTATCAGGGATTGCTGGCAATCACCAGCAAAAAGACAGAAAGGAACAATGAAAGTGTCTTTCCTAGAGCTTTGGAAAACAACTTCTGACTCACAAAATTGTTAAAAAATAATCAACTGTTGTGTTAAACCACCTATTTTGTAGTGTTTTGTTACAGGAGCCCCAGGAAATTAATGCAGATTATCAGAGTTATCTGTCACTAAAGAGAAGACTTCATAAAAATGTCTGTGAACTTCCATGCACTTGGCACCATGGAATCTATATCTGATAATTCCCACCAGGGACCACTGGTGATCTGGTGATCCTGCTTAATCCTTAATGATAGGGCAGAACCTATGAGTAGGATACCCTCTGGTTATATTATATTCTGTGGCAAGAGTGGATTTTTTTAGATATAAAGCTTATTAAGCAGGTACATCTGTACTAACAAAATTTGAGATTGCCTAGGTAGGTCTGATATGACTCATGAGCCTTCAGATATGAAAGGAAGGAAAGAATCATGTTGTGAGCTCTTTATGAAATCAGGGTGCAAAGATCAAGGAACTAGGAGCTAATGAGGGTATACATCCAAAAGCTAGTAAAGATGAGACCTTACCCTGTGGTAATAAGGGAAGAAATCCTATCTGTAGCGAGCTGCGTGGAATCACAACTGATGGAGATGTATAATCAACTCCTGAGATGGCTAAGACCTGACTTATGCTATGATAACGCAATGATTATCAGCTGCCTGCATATGCGTGAGCCTATGGGCAGTGCCCACCTAGCAATCCGGGATTGGCAGCCCATACCTACTTAAGGGCTGGAAGAGGGTTTGCCCGGGGAGAGAGAAAATTGAGAAAGTGAATAAAGGTCCTGGAATAAACTGCAGTGAGAACTCCGGTGGTCGTGTCATTCCTTGAGGGAATGTATCTAATGAACAAAAAGAGGAATATGTGGCACTAGAGGAGACCTGTATTCTTCAGACATCTGCTTTCCTTCCAGTGATACTCTGGGCAGAGAGTTGGCTACTCAGTGCAAGCTGACAGACAGTGAGGTTGAGTCTTTACTGCTTTACAGTGTTGTGTTTATGGTATTTGCTATCTGGTGATGAGATATGACCACATGACAATCAAAAAAATATATTAGTTACAAATTTACTATGTTTGGGGACTATTTTATATGCTCTAGACACATTTATTGTTTTAAATTCTAAAAATGTATCCAATGTTGGGTTGCAAACAGTAACAAGGCCCAGGTAGCCTAGCCAGCTTCTGTGCCACTGTCCTCAACACTCATACAAGTGGAAAAAACTCAGGGGTTTGAGGCTGATTAGGACTCTGTTTGTACTCTATGTCCCTGAATTTACCACATTCCTTCTTAGGTTCCCAACTCATCTCAAAAAAAATTCCTTTCAGCTCTAAGTTCCAAGGCTCTCTCCTTTCCTATCATTATATTAATGTTCTGTTCTTACTTATGTGAGAGAGTGCACTGTGAAAGAGTGGATGGATAATCTAAAACTTGAGAGGTGTCTGAGAGGTATACCAGTGAGTGGGTAAAATATTGTCACTGTAAGTTGTGGGGAAGAAAGATGCAGGGAGTAAAATAAAGTTATAGTAGGGGGCAACAAAATCAGAAAGGGGTTAGAAAACATGGTAACCCCGGTGTATTGATTTGTTTTGTGTGCCAATGTGACACAAGCTAGACTTATCAGAGAGGAAGGATCCTCAGTTGAGGAAATGCCTCTCTAAGATCCAGATGTAAGGAATTTTCTCAATTAGTGATCAATGGGGGAGGGCCCAACCCTTTGAGAGTGGTGCCATCCCTGGGCTGCTGAGGCTGGGTTCTATAAGAAAGTAGGCTGAGCAAGTCATGATAAGCAAGCCATTAAGAAGTACTCCTCTATGACCTCTGCAGCAGCTTCTGCCTCCAGGATGCTGCCTTGTTTGAGTTCCTGTCCTGACTTCCTTCAGTGATGAATAGCAATGTTGAAGTGTAAGCCAAATAAACCTTTTCCTTCTCAACTTGCCTTTTGTGATGATGTTTTGTCACAGCAATAGAAAACCTAACTAAAACACTAGGGATTTATGGAAAAGCTTTGTGAAATAAAAGTAAGGGTGAGATCCAATAGCTTAGTTGTAGGAGAGAGGAATACAGATAATTCATGTTTCTAATCTAGAAACATCTCTATAAAGCTAGCATGGCTGAGAGAGTAAATGCCCCAAGGCAGGTGGCATGGAAAGAATATTGTGAGATGTCAATCACAGGTCTAATCTAAAAATTAGGCTATGAGCAGTTGATTTTCTGAGAATTGGCTGAACAGGCAGCTTTGATACCTGGTGCCTTAGCAGAAAAGGAACAGCATAAGTGATGACTGGAAATTTATATGAGGTTCCAAGCAAAGTACAGTAGGTGCTCTGGACTAGGGTTCAAATCCCTGTTCTGCCATGTAGGAAGAGAGGACCTTGAACAATGAAAAACCTTAACAGGGCTTTGGGGCCTGCCTTATTGTCTGTGAGGTTTTAGGAGCCCAGAGAGAGGCCCTGCTCCTGTGCTGAGGAGATCAGGAGTGGTGAGTGACTGGCCACCCAGCTGGCCGGTCATGGGAATGGAGTCTAGGCCTCCTCCAATTCCCTAAACTTTTCTGGCCATCCAGCTGGGCGTGTTCCTGGCTACTGGCTTTCTTTACCCCATTCCACCTTGCCTACAAGTACTCCTTTTAATCTGTGGGGTCCTTAGATCCCACAGCACAGCCTGCTTCAGGGCAGAGGGAATCTGAGAGCCAGCTCCAGTACTGAGGGGACCTAAGAGAGGGCAGACCAAAAGAAAAAAAAACTACCAAGTACACAGTCAGCCACAGCAAACATTGGACCAAGAAGCCTCATTTGAAGGAAGAGATGGGCAGGCGCCAATGCAAGAATTCCTCCAACAACCTGAAAAGCAACATGATAACACCAGAATCCAGTGAACTCACAACAGGAAGACTTAAACACCCTAACTCAGAAGAAGTAGAAGAAATTGACTTTACACATAACCTTATGAAAATGATGGAGACCCTTAAACAGGAAATAAAAAACTCCCTTAACGAAATGGAAGAGAAGATAAACAAAAAGTTAGAAGAAATTAATAAACCCCCCAAAGATACCCAAAAAAACCAAGAAAAAGCAATCTAAGAGGTAAAGGAAACAGTTCAAGACTTGAAGACTAAAATAGAGGTAATAAAGAAAACACAAACTGAGGGATGGCTGGATATGGAAAATCTGGGTAAAAGAACAGGAACCACAGAGACAAGCATAACCAACAGAATACAGGAGATAGAAGAAAGAATCTCAGGCACTGAAGATAGTCTAGAGGAAACAGACTCATTGATCAAAGAAAACAGAAAATCCAACAAATTCTTAACACAAAACATCCAAGAAATCTGGATGAAAAGACCAAACCTAAGAATAATAGGGGTAGAAGAAGGAGAAGAATTCCAGATCAATGGCCCAGAAAATATATTCAACAAAATTATAGAAGAAAACTTTATATATAAAGGTAAACCTATCAGAATTACACCTGACTTTTCTATGAAAACCATGAAAGCCAGAAGGTCAAGGAGAGCTGTGCTTAGGACACTAAGAGACCATGAATGGAAGCCTAGACTACTATACAAGCAAAGCTTTCTTTCACCATCAATGGAGAAAACAAGATATTCCAGGACAAAAACAGATTTAAACAATATGTAGTCACAAACCCAGACTTACAGAAAGTACTAGAAGTAAAACCTCAACCCAAGGACGCCAACAATACCCACAATAGCACAGACATCTGACAACCCTCCACCAGCACATCTCAAAGAAGGGAAACACTACCACCAAAAAAAAAATAACCAGAGTTAACAACCACTGGTCATCAGTACCACTTAATATCAAGAAACACACCTCAACCTCAAAGTCAGACACTACCTCAGACAGAGTAGAGGGTTGAGAAAAGGTTTTCCAATCAAACAGACCTAAGAAACAAGTGGGTGTTGCTACCCTAATATCTAATAAAATTGATTTCAAAGTAAAATGAATCAGAAGGGATGGAAAAGGACACTTTATACTCACAACAGGAACAATTCATCAAAATGAAGTCCCAATCCTGAATATCTGTGCCCCTAATATAAAAGCACCCATATATGTAAAGGAAACATTAATAGAATTCAAAACACATCAAACCGTACACACTAATAGTAGATTTCAACATTCCTCTCTCACCAATGCACAGGTCAACCAAACAGAAACTTAATAGAGAATAAGAAAACTAGCATATGTAATGAATCAAATGGACTTAACAGACATCTATAGAACATTCCACCCAAACAAGAAAGAATATACCTTCTTCTCAGCATCTCATGGAACGTTCTCAAAAATTGATCACATACTCAGTAACAAAACAAACATGTACAGATACAAAAAAAAAGTGGACCTGATTTGGACCTTGGGATTTCAGTCCGGTGCTCCAATGTGGGACTCTGTCTCTGTCTCCTTTCATCGCCTGATGAAGGTTAATATCCAGGAGGATGACTATGTTTTTCTTTGGGTTTACCTTGTTTTAAAATTTATTTATTTATTTAAGGATTTCTGCCTCCTCCACGCCACCGCCTCCCATTTCCCTCCCCCTCCCCGGGTCAAGTCCCCCTCCCTCATCAGCTCCAAGAGCAATCAGGGTTCCCTGACCTGTGGGAAGCCCAAGGACCGCCCACCTCTATCCAGGTCTAGTAAGGTGAGCATCCAAGCTGCCTAGGCTCCCCCAAAGCCAGTATGTGCAGTAGGATCAAAAACCCACTGACATTGTTCTTGAGTTCTCAGTAGTCCTCATTGTCCGCTATGTTCAGCTAGTCCAGTTTTATCCCAAGCTTTTTCAGACACAGGCCAGCTGGCCTTGGTGAGATCCCAATCTTATTTAGCTTCTCTAGGATCATGAATTATAGGCTCAATGTCCTTTATTTATGGCTAGAAACAAATTATGAGTGAGTA
>NW_004949161.1:150867-151610 GCF_000317375.1 Microtus ochrogaster
AGGGGGAGGGAAATGGGAGGCGGTGGCGGGGAGGAGGCAGAAATCTTTAATAAATAAATAAATATAAAAAAGCATAGAAATAAAATTGTTTGACATGAAAGGCTCTGTGTCAGTGGCTAAAAAACTCTGTTAAAGGTTACACTGAGCAGGAGATGGTCCCATGTCCTCTCTGACTCTCTCCTTGTAAAAATCTCTTCAAGAAAATGGATTATGTCCTAAGAGTCTTGACAGCTTTGCCTGTCAGGATTTCTTGGGGTTTTAACTCAAAGTAGAGGGAAAAATCTTTGTTATGGGACAGACGCAAGCGGCGGGGACCTGCGTGGTGGCAGAGGCAAGTGGCGGGGACCAGAGGGGTCCGGGTGGCAGCCGACGCAAGCAGCGGGGACCGGCGCAGCGGCAGAGGCAGGCAGAGGAACCCACGAGGCGGGGAAGGGCACACAATAACGAGAGCAGACGTCCCACTTCGGTTGGATCAAAGAGGTAGGCCCCTCGTTGGCATGGTCACTGGCAAATGGGGAGTCTGGTCCTGATCCTGAAGACTCTTCGGAGGGGTGAGAGGGTTCTTGGCCTGTGGCAGGAACCAGGAAACAGAGCGAGGGCATTTGGTAGGAGCAACCTTTGGCCAGTAGGGAAACCTGATCCAGTTTTAGAAGACCCATTAGATAGGATCGATAGAAGGAGATGGGCAGGCGCCAAGGCAAGAATTCACCCAATAACCTGAAAGGCAACATGAAAACACCAGA
>NW_004949161.1:160285-168223 GCF_000317375.1 Microtus ochrogaster
GGTGGCGGGGAGGAGGCAGAAATCCTCAATAAATAAAAAAATTAAAAAAAAATCTTTGTTATGTTGTGGTCCCCAAGCATCCAGAGTAGACTTAACGCCCAAGCAAATGAGTCTTTCTCTCTCTCTCTCAACAAAGTCCTTCCCCATCATGAATAAATTGCAAATATTCCTGTGAATTCTCTAAGATTGTTAATTAAAATCTACTTGATTTAAAAAAAAAAAACCCCAACCTCCCCCCCCCAAAAAAATGGAATAACTACCTGAATCTTATCAGATCACCATGGAGTAAAGTTAGAATTTAACAACAATTCCACTCCCTGAAAGCCTACAAATTCATAGAAACTGAACAGTCAACTACTGAACCACCCCTGGGTCAAGGAAGAATTAAACAAAGAAATTAAAGTCTTCGTTGAATCCAACGAAAATAACGACACAACATATCCAAACCTATGGAACACTATGAAAGCAGTGCTAAGAGGAAAGTTCATAGCACTAAGTGTCCACATAAAGAAAACGGAGAAATCCCACATTAGAGACTTAACAGCACACCTGAAAGCTCTAGAAAGAAAAGAAGCAGACTCTCCCAGGAGGAGTAGAAGACTGGAAATAATCAAACTGAGGGCTGAAATCAACAAAATAGAAACACAGAAAACAATCCAAAGGATCAATGAAACAAAGAGCTGGTTCTTTGAGAAAATCAACAAGATTGACAAACCCCTATTCAATCTAATCAAAAGGAAGAGAGAGAACACTCAAATTAATAAGATCAGAAATAAAATGGGACATAAAAGTGAAACTGAGGAAATTCAGAGAATCATTAGGTCTTACTCCAAAAGCCTGTATGCCACAAAATAGGAAAATTTAAAAGAAATAGATATTTTTTAGATAAATACCATATACCAAAATTAAATCAAGACCAGGTAAACAATTTAAATAGACCTATAAGTCGCGAGGAAATAGAAACTGTCATCAAAAACCACCCAACCAAAAAAGCCCTGGACCAGATGGTTTTAGTGCAGAATTCTACCAGAACTTCCAAGAAGAGTTAATACCTATACTCCTCAATGTGTTTCACATAATAGAAAGAAAGAGTCCTTGCCAAGCTCTTTTTATGAGGCTATAGTTATCCTGATACCAAAACCACACAAAGACTCAACAAAGAAAGAGAATTACAGACCAAACTCACTCATGAACATCGATGCAAAAATTCTCAATAAAATGCTGGCAAATCGAATCCAAGAACACATAAAAAAAATCATCCATTATGATTAAGTAGGCTTCATTCCAGGAATGCAGGGGTGGTTCAACATACGAAAATCTATCAATGTAATCCATCATATAAATAAACTGAAAGAAAAAAAACATACGATCATTTCATTAGATGCTGAAAAAGCATTTGACAAAATTCAACATCCCTTTATTATAAAGGTCTTGAAGAGATTATAATAAAAGCTACTTACAGCAAGCTGACAGCTAACATCAAATTAAATGGAGAAAAACTCAAAGCAATTCCACTAAAATCAGGAACAAGACAAGGCTGTCCATTCTCTCCATATCTCTTAAATATAGTGCTTGACGTTCTAGTAATAGCAATAAGACAATATAAGAAGATAAAGGGGATTCCAATTGGAAAGAAAGAAGTCAAACTTTTGTTATTTGCAGATGATATGATAGTGTACATAAGTGACCCCAAAAACTCTACCAAAGAACTCCTACAGCTGATAAATACCTTCAGTGATGTGGCAGGATATAAGATCCGCTTATAAAATCAGTAGCCCTTCTATACACAAAGGATATGGAAGCAGAGAGGGAAATCAGAGAAGCATCACCTTTCACAATACCCACAAATAGCATAAAATATCTTGGGTTAACTCTGACCAAGGAAGTGAAAGATCTATTTGACAAGAACTTTAAGTCTTTGAAGAAAGAAATTGAAGAGGATACCAGAAAATGGAAGGATCTCCCATGCTCTTGGATTGGTAGGATCAACAAAGTAAAAATGGCAATTCTACCAAAGGTAATCTATAGATTCAATGCAATCCCCATCACAATCCCCATCAAAATCCCAACAAAATTCTTCACAGACCTTGAGAGAACAATAATCAACTTTATATGGAAAAGCAAAAAACCCAGGATAGCCAAAACAGTCTTATACAATAAAGGATCTTCTGGAGGCATTACCATCCCTGACTTCAAACTCTATTACAGAGCTACAGTAATGAAAACAGCTTGGTATTGGCATAAAAAACAGAGATGTTGGCCAATGGAATCGAATTGAAGACTCAGATATTAATCCACACAACTATAAACACCTGATTTTTGACAAAGAAGCTAAAATTATACAATGGAAGAAAGAAAGCATCTTTAACAAATGGTGCTGGCATAACTGGGTGTCAACCTGTAAAAGAATAAAAATAGGTCCATATCTATCACCATGCACAAAACTCAAGTCTAAATGGATTAAAAACCTCAATATAAATCTGACCACACTGAACCTGATAGAAGAGAAAGTGGGAAGTAGCCTGCAATACATGGGCACAGGAGACCACTTCCTATGTATAACCTCCATAGCACAAACAATAAGAGCAAAAATGAATAAATGGGACCTTCTAAAACTGAGAAGCTTCTGTAAAGCAAAGAACACAGTCATTAAGACAAAAAGGCAACCTTCTGAATGGGAGAAGATTTTCACCAACTCCACATCAGACAAAGGTCTGATCTCCCAAATACATAAAGAACTCAAGAAGCTAGACATTAAAATTCTTAATGACCAATTAAGAATGGGGTATTGAACTGAACAGAGAATTGTCAACAGAAGAATTTCAAATGGCCAAAAGATACTTAAGGACATGTTCACCTTCCTTAGCTATCAGGGAAACACAAATCAAAACAACTTTGAGATACTATCTTATACCTGTCAGAATGGCTAAAATCAAAAACACCAATGATAAACTATGCTGGAAAAGATATGGAGTAAGGGGAACACTCATCTTTTGCTGGTGGGAATACAAACTCATGCAACTACTTTGGAAATCAGTGTGGCAGTTTCTCAGAAAGTGGGAGTCAACCTACCTCAGGAACCAGCAATACCATTCAATCATTCTACAAAATCATTTGTTCAACTATGTTCATAGCATCATTATTTGTAATAGCCAGAACCTGGAAACAACCTAGATGTCCCTCAATGAAAGAATGGATAAAGAAAGTGTGGCACATCTACTACTCAGCGGTAAAAACAATGACATCTTTAATTTTGCATGCAAATGGATGGAAATAAAAATACTATCCTGAGTGAGTTAATCCAGACCCAAAAATACGAATATGGTATGTACTAATTCATTAGTGGATTCTAGCCATAAACAAAGGACATTGAGCCTATAGTTAGTGATCCTAGAAAAGCTAAGTAATTAGATAAACCAAAAAAAAAAACCCATATATAGATCTTTCTGGAAATTGGAAGCAAACAAGATCACCAGGCAAAAGTTGGAAGCATGGGGGTAGGGGTGGGGTGGGGTGGGGTAGGGAGAAAGGAGGAGGGGGAGGGTCTCAATGAGGGATTGTACATATTGGGTTGCCCTGGAAAGTCTGTGTAGGCATTGTCTTGATTGCCTTAATTAATATGGAAGACCTTCCCTAAATGTGGGTAGTAGCCAGACCTGGAAGAAGGAAAGCTTTTTGTTTACTTGGTTTTCACTCTGGCTGACAAATTCATCTATCTAATTACTCTTACCATTGCTATTTCCTTCTGTGGTATTAGTACAAGCTTCTTCAGCCTTTCAATGTGTACTGAAGAGAAAGAATCTACCAGATTCTTGGCATAAGATTGTATTGTTGTAGTACTTAGACACCTGGATTGGGGAACAACTATATTCTTGGCTTCTCCAATAGAAACAGCCATTTTTGGACCATTCTGATTGTATTGCATGTGGTAATCTAATAAATCCATATATATATATATATATATATATATATATATATATATATATATATATATATATTCATTCTATCAATTTTGTTCTTCTAGAGAACATTACCATGTACACCAAAGGCAGAATTCTGAGCTAAGGGATAGTCACAAGGTGCTAAATGGAATTTTTCATGCCTTTTAAAGTATGAACATAAATGTGTGGCTTCTTGCCCCAGAAAGCCTCTTTCCATCTGGATCCAGTCCCTACCATCCATGTATAAAGCAAAGTAAATAACATGTCAGGGAGAAATAGCAGAGTCCCAAGGATACTGGGATTAGTATCTCTCTTTGGTTTTATAGTGGACTAATGCAACATACTGACCTCTTTGCCAACATCTTTGACATCTGGGTGTACTGGGAGAGAAATGCTTTGGGAACTGCAGATGTGTGCTGTGAGGGTCACTCACCTGAATGTAAATAGGGTCCCCATGTCCAACATTGACAGAAGCTCTGCTTTTGACTTGGGGAAAGAGAGTCGGTATCGCAGTGTCTCGAATGCGGGGACAATCATCGCTTTCTTCGTGTTGGCAAGGTCAAGCTGGATGACAGACTTCCTGAAAGAGATGCAAAGAGAGATATAAGGTGCCTTTGATGTCAGGTCAAGCCTCTTCCTTGTGAGGATAAGCTGATGATCAGTCCAGGAAGGTTAAGCAACTGTTCAAATGCCTCATACAGAGCACAGAGAGGAACTGACAGATTATCATTGCTAACCGAGAGCACACTAAATGGTAGAGGCTGGGTCTACTGCCCACAAAATTGCAGTGTGCTACTATCACAGCCAGGAATAGAAGGGGGAAATCTCAAAGGACCTATGTCTACCTCTTCTACAACACTGCAAGTCATAGAAGACCAGGGATACAAAGCCAATGAGAGGAAAGACCACCCATGACCCCTCAACTCTGGGATGACCCTGATCCTGAACCTGCAAAGTACATGGCCAGCACCAGTCAACATAAGTCAGAAGGCTGATGGATTACATGGAAGAGTTCTCCAACTTCATTGACTCCTCAGAACCTGGCTCCTGCCCCCGAGTTGGACTGTTGGCTACCAGTTCCAACACTATCTCTTGGAAAAGACGAAAGGCTCAGAGATAGCAGTATAGCATGATACTTTTAAGAAATACAAACTGCATTTGAATTCTGGCAATGTTACTTTGAGTCTTGTCCTGGTCAAATAACTGAGCTCAGTTTCTGACAGACTTCCTGTACTACCTCACGTTTCTCCTGCCCAGAATTGTGACAATAATGCCTGCCTATTGTAGATGAGGTAATATCACACCAAGCAGTACACATGGCAGGATGCAAGTATGCAGTGGTAAATAGAAAGTATCATCTGCAGTCTTGTCATTATTCTGTGGCCTGATCTACTTTTGGCTATGATCTTAGTACTTCATTTTGTATGTAGTCACACCACTGACCTAGGATCTTGATGCACTCATGGACCTTCTGCGTCTATTTCTACAATAGAAAAAACAGTTGAAAGGCTTGAGGGAATGGCAGACACTGGAAGGCATCTTGAAAAATCCTGGGAGAAGCAGCCTTCATAGCCATGTGAAGCCACTTCACTTAACAAAACTTGGAGTCTGAACTTAAAGCCTGGACTAGATAAGATGTTCAAAGAGAAGTCACATGCTGTTTTAGTCACTGGGTTAACCTGGTCCAAGGCAGAGCAGAACAGGGCCACAGGCTGAGAAGCATATAGTCAGGACTTTATAACAATTAATGGTGATGAAGACTATGGACCAGGACAGATAAGGACAGATTTCTGAGATCATCATTTTAGTCTTATGAGACTTTGGTGAATAGATAAGAGGTGCTCAAGAAGTAGCCTGGAAGCTCTTCTTGGAATCCCTTGAATATCACTATATTAAGTTCTTATAATTACAGTGATTCACCCCACATCACTACTACAGAGGTTTATAAAGGATGACAGAAGACAGATGTTTGTAAACTATCCTCAGCAAGTCTGAGAGTCATGGGTGTCAGTCAGTCTGTCTTGGCCTGCATTCTTCTCCCCCTTGTTTGTCTGAACAAGTTGTCAAATATCTACAGTTCCTTCCTCTGTGGCCAGATACCTAGAATCAGGCTTTTGTATTAAACCTACATGATATACACAGTTGAGCCTAAAAAAGGTATGGACCTACTTATCTACTTTAGATATGAAATAATAATCTAAGTCTAAAGAATATTCTTGGGTCCCTGGGACTCTAGGACATAAAAATGTTGGGGGATAGAGTAGCTTGAATGTAATTGACCGCAATAAGCTCACTAAAAGTGGCACTATTAGGAAGTGTAGCTTGGTTGGAGTAGGTGTGGCCATGTTGGAAGAAGTGTGTCACTGTTGTAGCAGGGTTTGAGGTCTGCTATGCCCAAGATATGCCCAGTGTCTCAATTCACTTTCTGTTACCTGCAGATGAAGATGTATTAACTCTCAGCTCCTTCTTCAGCACCATGTCTGCCTGCATGCATCCATATCCGGCCATGATAATGGACTAAACCTCTGAAACTATAAGCCACCCAATTAAACATTTTCACTTATAAAAGTTGCTGTGGTCATAGTATCTCTTCATAGCAAAAGAAACCCTAAGACACGAGATATTGTTACTTAGTCAGTGGTCACTGTACATCCACGCATCACGTGCCAGCTACTCAGAAGTTTCTCAACCACCTTCTTGGGCTCTCTGCAGGGCCTCTACTCCCTGCATACTGCCTCTTTCTTCCTATCCCACCCAACTTTCATCCAGAACCCTCTCCACTTTGGCCCCACTGTCCTATTTCGACACATAAATCACCCAGCCCAGCCTGTCTGGGCACTGGGTCGGAATCCTCAGGGCACCCAAGCGGGCGAGAGTTCCTTTGTTTCTATAGCCTGCCTGCACCAAGCAAGGTAGGCACTTTGTTTACAAGCTACCCAACCAGCACGGAGACCTGATCTCTCAGCACCAGGAGAGCCAACATTGGGGAGAGCCATCATTGAGCACGGAGATCTGATCTTGGCAACAGGAGAGCCATCACTGGGGAGAGCCAGCACTGGGAAGGTACATCAGTAGGCAAGGAGACCTGATCCGGTAAAAGAAGATCCATAAGGGAGCATTTGGAAGAAGAGATGGGCAGACGCCAATGCAAGAATTCACCCTACATGCTGAAATGCAACATGAAGCCACCAGAAACCAGCGACTTCACAACGGGAGGACATGAACACCTTAATCAAGAAGAAGTAGAAAAGATAAACTTCATGAAAGTGATTGACGCCCTTAAACAGCATGTAAAAAAACCCCTTACAGAAATGGATGAGAAATATAACAGAAAGTTTGAAGAATTGAATAAATCAGTGAATGATACCCCAGAAAACCAAGGAAAAACAATCAAACAGATAATGGAAACAGTTCAAGACTTGAAAACTGAAATGGAGGCAAAGAAGAAAACACAAACAGAGGGCCGGCTGGACATGGAAAATTTAAGTAAACAAACAGAGTCTACAGAAACAAGCATAACCAACAGAATACAAGAGTTAGAAGAAAGAATCTCAGATTCGGAAGATACCATAGAGAAAATAAACACACCGATCAAAGAAAACAGCAAGTCCAAAAAAACTCTCATCACAAAACATTCAGGAAATACGGGACACAATAAAAAGACCAAACCTAAGAATAATTGGAGGAGAAAAAGGAGAAGTGCAGTTGAATAGTCCAGAAAATATATTTAATAAAATTATAGAAGAAAACTTTCCCAACCTAAAGAAAGATATACCTATGAAGGTTCAAGAAACATACAGAAGAGTGAATAGGCTGGATCAAAAAAAAAACAAAAAACAAACATCCCCTCGCCATATAATAATCAAAACACAAAGCATACAGAAAAAGGAAAGAATTTTAAGAGCTGGAAAGGAAAAAGGCCAAGTTACTTATAAAGGTAAACCGATCAGACTTACACCTGACTTCTCCATGGAAACAATGAAAGCCAGAAGGTCCT
>NW_004949161.1:176314-186013 GCF_000317375.1 Microtus ochrogaster
ACCCTGACTGCTCTTTGGACTGGAGAGGGAGGGGGAGAGGAGTGCGGGGATGGGGAGAAAGGTGGGAGGAGGGGGAGAAGGGTGGCAGGAGGAGGAGGGAAATGGGAGGCTGGGAGGAGGTGGAAACTTGTTTTTTCTTCCTTTTCTCAATAAAAAAAAAAGAAAGAAATACAGCCACCACACACTGCCCAGATAGTACTTACATGATGGCATAAATGGCTCTATATGCTAAAAGTCTGAGGACAAAGATCTCTAAATTTGAAGCAAGACTGCATCTGTGGAAACTTAAGTTATAAATTGCATGAAAGTAGAGTAGGAGGTGGGGAGGGCAAAATTATGACAGGAACAGGACATTCATTTATATGCATATATAAACATGAGGTTCTCTATATAAGGCCCAGTTATTATTGCAATCACAGCGACTAATATATATGTGTGCTTACATATGTATGGGTGCATCGTGTGTAAGCCAGAGGTCAGTCTTGGAATATCTATCATTCCTCATTCCAACTTGTGTTTGGAGACACTGTCTCTCATTGGGAACCAGAGCTTGCCAATTAGGTTAGGTCAGCAAGCTCCAGGGTTCACCTGCTTCTGTATCCCCAGTGCTGGGATTATAGGCATACACTACTACATTTAGCTTTTTCTTGTTTAATTCTCAGATCAAACTCAGATCCTCAAGCTTGCCCAGGAAGCCTCTTTTCTGACTGAGCTCTTGGTCCCCACTTGCAGCTACCCTAAAAACCATTTGTTTTAATATCATGCTCAAAACTAATTCTCCTTTCTAAAGGGCTATTTATAGCAGCAGCTCTCAGAGCTTGCCTGCTCTGTCTAGGGGTATACACTAAGCCTAAGGGAAATAACACATTTCTCACCCTTGGCGATTTATATAGAAACAGCCTGGGAGACCACACAGATGACTTTGTTGGGGCTCTGCAGGTTTTTGAACTTCTGTTGCAAAGATGCCCAGAGCTGCTCATCTTAACTTTGTCTCACTGCACTGGCTTTCCAATTCTACTTTGATTCCATTAGAAGATATTCACCCTGTGATTTATTTTTACTATAATTATATTCTTATAACAGAATCTGTTACTCATAATCAAACACTAATGGATATATTGCAACAAACAGACCCAATGGGCAGCATACCTTATAAATAGGCTCTGGTTAGCTCCTTTCCCTCCACAGAGAGTATCTGATTCTGCAGTGATTTCTGCAAATTTCTTTGATCTCACCGAAACACAAACTGCCACAAGGATAGTTCTGTTCCCAGATAAATTCATTTTGGACTCAGTTCAGAAGGTTTCAATTTTGAGGTTCTGAAAAGGTCTCATTAAGGAAGTTGTCTCAGCAGTATAGTGGTTGCAGGGTCTACACTCTGAACATTTCAGTTGAGTGGGATAGTAACTATGGCCTGGGCCCTGCTGCAGTGTGCCCTGTTGATACATCCTATCTTGGCTGGGACATGCTGGCTCAGGGGCAAATAATCTGCCACCATCATTTGCCTGTAAGGTGAGTCATGCAGTGACTACAGAATTTTCCAGAAGCAGGGGTGTGATGATGGTACATCTGGGTTGGGAGACTTGAGTTATATAAATGGCCCCCCAAAACTGAGTGACTTTGGATCACTCCATACATCTCCTTTCTACTGCTGAATTTAGACTGTTAGAATTGAAGGTTTTGTATTTTTCTGTTGAAAAACTTCACTGGATCACAGCTGTCCTCTTGAACAAGTAACATTAGATAAAGGTATTTGGTATATGTATTAACATCTTCATCACTTGATTTTAAAAAAATCAGCTAACCCTTAATTAATTAATTAATTAGTTGAAGAATGCAAAAGCCAAGTTTTCTTAAAAAAAAAAAAAAGACTGATGCCTCAGGGCTGTAACAGACACTAACTGTGATTCCACATGGAAGCCTGCTGTACCACATTCAAGCTTGCCAATTTCAAAGTCTTGCTAACCCTTAAAGTCTGCTTTTCTATATTTCCATATCCACCCATTTATCCATATCTCTGCATCTCTTTTTCATGTAGAGCACTGAGTGACATGCATTGCTTCTTGTTTAAAACATTTTCAAAGTATTCATAAACTTCCTGCAATAGTATGGGTTGAGGAACATTTTTGTATCTACCTAAATGGTGGAAGGTGTACTACTGATAAAATGGAGAACACTGCAGAAGAGGTACTGTCTTCAAAGCTTGTCTGCCTCTCTTCTGGCCTTTTAGATACTTTTTACTACCTGTTTCACTCATTGAGTCCCTATCTGAAAACACAGGCAGTGACACTATTTCTTTGCTCTCAGAGTTTTAGAGGCCAATGGAGAGTTTGTCTTCTAGTAGTGAGTCCCCTCTCCTTCCTAGTCTCAACTTACAACGGGCTTGAGGTAGGAGGAAAGGAGAGCATGGACCATTCAAAAGAGAGGCATACTGTTAGAGCAAGGGCAGATTTCTGGCTTTTTTTATGGAAATAAAAAGTATTAACCTTTCGGTTTCCAGCCAGCATTTCTCTCTGTCCAGTTTTTCTCCACAACCTTTGCCTTAGAAATAGATGTTTCTGTAACCAGGAAAACCGCCCAAGTTGTAGCATGAGATTTATGGGCAGGGGTACTTCATAGAAACAAGGGACAACTTATCACTGTCCTCTTAGAATATCACCTCCTGAGGGTCTTGATGGTGAAGACAAGGCTGTAGAACCTGATGCTTAGCTAGTATTCTGCTTAATCATTCAACCTGTTTGTTATATACAACAGAGTCTCTCAGAAGGGTAGTTCTGCTGCAGGTGCCTTCAAATCCAACCTAGACATTCACCAGCTGGTACTCTTGAGCAAGCCCTGAGACCCCATGGTTTGGTAGGTAAGATATGCACTTAGCGTGTACTCTGTAGGGTTTTGTAAGGATTGAATGGGTATCCTCAGGCAAAGGTTAAGATAGCTCTCAATGCATAGATCTCTATGTACAATCTGGATTGACAATTGTGGTCATAGTGATGAATTTGGACATGGGCATCTTGATCAATCAGCAGGCTAAACAGAGAGCACTTCTGGAAAAGCTCACAGGGAACTAGATTTTCAGGTAGCAATGCTGAGCCCTGAGGTGGGGGACTCAGTCTGAATACCCTCATAAGCAACATAAATGGAGGTGCTCGTTACTTAGCACATAACAAGTGCTCTATGAATGCTAATGTTATAGATAAGGTAGAATTAGAAGGCTATGTGAACTCAAGGAAATGCCACCTAATTAATGTCTCTCAATAGACACCTAGCCTGACTCACTTGTCACCTCTTTTACCCTGTTCACATTGCTACACTTATTCCACTATACACCAGAGAAAATGTAAAGGAATGCAGTTATGTATCCCCTTAGAATAAATGGAATTACACTGACTACTTATTCCCACATGCTACAAAGTGCAGTGTTGGCCAGGGTACCATGTTTTACTCCTAGAACATAAATACAGTGAAGGCAATGGGTATAGCCATGGCTTGTAGGTAATAATCAGCAATGAGAATTTTGCAGGTGACCAATGATGGAAACCAGTCCAATTCCATGGTGTGAATAGTCCTGGTTGTGAAACCACCCTTCAACTCTTCTGCCCTTCAGTCCATCAGCGATACCAGCTGTACTTGAGTCCCACTGACCTTTAAACCTAACCTCAGCTATCAGCTCTTTTTGAGGTGTTCCATGACCACCCACATCTTCCTGATATACTCTCAGCTCCTGCAATTCTATTTTGCATTCATGATGAAAATTATAATGGAAACAATATTAGCAGAGGTAGTAGCAATACAACCAGATTAAAAACTCCAAGCATGGAAAAATGTTGCTTCCCCTGTGCTTTGTCGCAAGTCTTCTATACTAGGTATACACTGCATGGTCACAGGAAGACTGTCCTATCACTTTCTAGAACTCATGAAAAAGATATGGGATGATCCTCATATCAAGTCAAGGAACATCTAGGAGGAACCTAGATGCCAAGTCCAAGTAAATGTTCCCTAAGGAGGTGTGGTGATTTGAATGCAAAATATGCCTTACAATTTCTAGAAGTGATCTCTACTAGTGGTGTTGTTTGGGAAGATTTATGTAGGTAGCCTTCCTGGAAGATGTATGTAAATTGAGGATAGGTTTTGAGATCAAAAGCCTCACCTATTTTCAGTATGTTTTCTCTGCTTTGTGCTTGTGGCAGAAGATTTAAGCTCATAGTCTCTTGCTCCAGCAATCATACCTGCTACTTGCTGCCATGCATCTTTGCCAGGATGGATGCCTATCCTTTTGGAATCATAAGCCCAAATAAACCCTCTCTTCCTTAAGTTGCCAATGATTATGGTAATTTATCATGCAACAGAAAAGCAATTCATATATGAGGATAGAATCCCCTTCATTTAAAATGGGGTCACATCCTGATATACTCATCATACATTGAAAGCATGGTGTATGGGAAATCCATTTACTACACCTAATCTAGTTAACACCATAGCTTAGTCTTGTAGCACAGTGTGGGGTATCAGTTGTCCCATAGCCACACAGTTGACTGGAGCTTCTGTCACTGTTCAGTCTGGAATCAAGACAAGATTTTATGCTAATTGCTAGCTGGGAAAAACAGCAAAATTCAAAATCTTTAAGTATGGGTTCTGTAGCTACATCATTATATAAGTGAAAAATCAAAAAGTGAACCATCGTAGACCAGATACCATTTATATGTTTTTCATGTCCATGAGAGAAAAAAAATGAAATAGTTCCATGCAGTTATCCAACTGTCCTGAAGGTGGCAGGGCATTTGCAAGGGAAGGTCCTGCAGTGAGGACTGGCAAATGAGTCCCAAACTGACAACTGTGAGCCTGCCATGGGGTAGGGAATTCATTCCTGTAGGAACATCTACTATAATCCAGCGGGATGTCAGTGCCCCTTCTTTAGGTGAAACAAAAAAAGTTTTTTGTTTTGTTTTGGAAGAAGTTTTGGGAAATGGAGCAAGCTGCCCCAAGTCATGTACCTGTTCAAATGAAGGTCTGTGTGGTTTCTTCATGCCCCCTGACCTTACTAACAGTTCTGTGATCAAGCATGAAAGCTGGGTCTCTAACAGATAATTTACTAGACACAGATTGGGATGGAAGAGAATTTGGTGATACTCTGCAGCTTCATTATTTTCCAAATGAGCTGTTTGTTTTGCTATAATATTAGCAGGTTGCTAAGCAACTGCTTAGTGAACTGCAATGCTGAACTTTTTTTAGAAACTAAGAAAGACCTTAAAAATGTAACATAAGCAGGAGTTTTGGATGCAAGAATGAACTGGTGGTTTGCTGTCCGGTAAGCAAGCTATACAGGTAGAAGGCCATTTTCTCTTCTTTCTGACACTAATTCACTTCCCTGGGCCCTATATTTAGTCACCTATAGAAATGTTTACTTCAGCTGGCAGGGCTTCCAGGGTGTCATATTTGTGGTATTACTACTTGAAGGTTAACAGAGTTTGAATAAAACATTTTTGCTATATTTACATGTGAAAAAGTGAGTCTCTACCAGGGTCTACTGGTCTTCTTGGAAACTACATATACTGTAGCAAATAGCACCCTTAAGCTCATCTTAAACCAGTAATAGCACACTGCTCTCAAATGTGCCCATGAGTAATTCACACATCAGAAGCAAACACCTGGTAATCACTAAATTTTTTTTTCTCCAAGCAAAGCAAATCAATAATCTGCCTACATAAAAAAATGAGACTGAATTTATTTTGGCCTTCTGACTGAATTTTTACAGGCTCTCAAGATTCTGGTGTCTAGAAACAATCTAGGTCAGAGGTTACACAATGGTGAGCAGGTGAGAGAGGACTAATGTTGCCTGGCGATATAGTTTGGTTCCATAGCATTAAAAACTCATTCTCAATTATTTGCACATTTTAAAGATTTTTTTATGTATATCAGTGTTTTGACTATACATACACATGTGTGTCACAAGAGTGCTTGGGTTTAAGAGAGGGCCAGTTCTCTGGAGTAATGAATGGCTATGAACTACTACTTCTTCACTTTCCTGGGACCCAAGTTTAGCCACCTGTAAAAATGTTTACCTCAGTTGGCAAGGTACCGGGAACTGAACCTGTCTTCTGTAGGAGCAACAAGTGTTCTTAACTGCTGACCCATCTCTCTAGCTGCCTATTATTTTAAAATATTAAAACATTAGAACACATGAAAACTCAGGTCCTCTGAGAAAACATAGAGTGAGTAACTCCAATCCTGTTCCAACAGAGGTAATTCCATACCTGGGGAGATGGCTTTTGCTCAGATAAGTCTGTGAACTCAAATTGTAAGAAAGTGATAGGGTTTGAAGGTCAATCTGTAATATCTCAAAACTTCTGATGAGATTCATAAGGTGACCCTTGAACTAAATAAAACAGTTAGTGGTAACACATGTTGCCTAGCACTGAATTGCCATCAGCAATTTTAAGTCTTTGTCCAATGACAGACACATAGGGAAGAAACAAACACCCATTCCTATGTGCTGTGTCGCAAAACATGCTGCCCATGAGGTAAAGTTGGGAAATGGGCCACTGAGATGAGAGAAGGGCCTGTTAACACTCAATTCATTGTGGTAAAGACTTCTCAGGAAAATCCCAGGTTATGGGTGGGCAGGGCACAGTCCTCTAACCTCTCTCTTTTCACCCTTTCATTCCCTGAAAGCTGAGGGGGCTCTTCCATGATTACCAGGAAGGGACTGGTGTCTCAAACAACACCTTGCAATGAAAGTCTAATGTGCTAGAGGTTGAATCCATATTCAACCTTAACAAGGATGCCTTCTCTTGCTGGAGAGGGAGGGAAAAATGGAGGGAAGATGGGAGAAAGAGGGGTGTCAATATCTGGACATCATATCCTGGGCAGCTAGAAACCCCAGAGTAGTTAGGCAAGGTCTGAGAGAGGGACCTGTCACACACTGCTTCGAGTCTTATGCTGCAAGGTCTCCAGACTCAAACCTGCTATTTTGCCTCTCCAAGCCTTAAAGGCCCATGACGTAACACAGGGCAACTCCACATGCTTCTGAGGATTATATGTGCATCTTAAAAAGACAATATGTATATACTTCCCTGCCCGCATATCCATCCTCCCTTTATCCCAACCATCCCATTCCCCCAAGCTCTCCCCATCCTCCCCTTCTCACTTTTCTCTCCCTAATTAAGGGAGCCATTTTAGGGTTGGCAAGAGCCTTGACTCTAGAGGGGTTCCCAGGGGTCCAGAGAGATGTACCCAAATAGGTCCTTGGGCAGCTGAGGAGAGAGAGCCTGAAATGGCCTGATCCTATAGCCATACTAATGAATATCTTGCATATCACCATAGAACCTTCATCTGGCGATGGATGGAGATAAAGAAAGAGACCCACATTGGAGCAACGGACTGAGCTCCCAAGGTCCAAATGAGGAACAGAAGGAAGGAGAACATGAGCAAAGAAGTCAGGACCACGAGGGGTGCACCCACCCACTGAGACAGTGGGGCTGATCTATTGGGAGCTCACGAAGGCCAGCTGGACTGTGAGTGAAAAAGCATGGGATAAAACCGGACTCTCTGAACATGGTGGACAATGAGGGCTGATGAGAAGCCAAGGACAATGGCACTGAGTTTTGATTCTACTGCATGTACTGGCTTTGTGGGAGCCTAGCCTGTTTGGATGCTCACCTTCCTAGACCTGGATGGAGGGGGGGAGGACCTTGGACTGCCCACAAGGCAGGGAACCCTGACTGCTCTTTGGACTAGAGAGGGAGGGGGAGGGGAGAGGGTGTGGGAAGTGGAGAGAAGGGGGAGGGAAAAGGAAGGCAGGGAGGAGGCAGAAATTTTTAATAAAAAAAAGAAAAAATTGATCTTGAAAAAAAAAGACAATATGTAAAAGCATCTCTAGGGATATGTGGGGTCCAGCAGGCACTATCTTAGACACAGAGGAAATCCATGCTGACAAATGACAGTAAAAAAAAGGGCCCTTTAACAATGTTATTGAATCACGTATACCCAGTGATTTTATTTTTCTCTCACGTACAATTTTGAACTATATGAACTCTACAGTCCCTTTCAATTCGTATTGTTTATGATGTTGCAGTAAATGTAATTCCCTATAGAACCACCCAGCCTTATACCAGTGTACTCCTTTCTGCCCTGCTATGTATGGATAGGTAGAAAAGGTCACTGGAAATTTGTTGTGGGAGGTCCTTCCGCTCCTCCAGCCAATAGCCGCTAAGATACCAGTCCATTGGGGCATGGTCTCTCTCCCTTTAAAAAAGCGGCCACTTTCCTTCTCTCTCTCTCTTACTTCCTAATCCGCTTCCAGTAACTAGACTCCCTTCCTGACTGCGCAGAGGGCTGTTGTCTGGGACGGTGATCTGTCAGTTTTTTCCCCTTTAAATAAATAACCATTCTATTAATCATAATTCCAAACTGGTGTGGGGTTGTTGTGACTTAGACCTTTGCCTTCATCTGGCCCCCAACTGTATCCACATAAAGCCTGAGACAGCTTGGGAAGTAATTCTAGAACAAAATGAAAGCATTGTGCCTGATTTCTTGGTAGCAGCAATTTCTCAGTTCTGCTCTGCTCTCATCTAAGAGAGGCTTCCTGACTCAATTTAGCTGCAAAACCCTGGAGCTCTTAAGAGGTCCTGCCAAAAAAACACTTAAATGGTGTTGATAAAAGCAGACTGAATGCTAGTTTGTTTTTAGCCATAGCAGGAAAAAAGTTGTGCTGTTTTAAAATGCTGGCTTTCTGGACTGTCCTGCCAGAGCAAACTCTGACTCTTTTATGCTGGCGGTTCGTGCGGTTTGCAAGCACAGGCTGCTGAAGCTCACTTGCTGGCAGGGACCTTGAAATGCCATAGAGTTGTGGCGATAAACATGGCGACAGCCTGTATCTCTGCCATGAGGCTGGAAATCTAAGGAATGGGCTGGATCTAGCCCCCAAAGCCACAGCTTTAGTCCTACCAATATTGCTTGGTAAAAAAATAAAAGAAAAAAACAAAAAAAAATATTGCTTGGTAAATTAAAGACTCATGTGGTCAAAAAAGAGACAAATACAGTAAAAGAAAGATTCAAAGTCAAAGAAAATGTTTAAATGATTTACAGTGTATTAAAAATATAGGCAAGCTAAAAGTTAAAGTTCTTAAAAGTAAAAAAAGGAAGAAAGAGAGTAGTTGGATGTGGTAGTATACACCTTTAATCCCAACACTTGGGAGGCAGAGGGATATTGACCTCTGTGACTTCAAGGTGTGGTAGCACACGCCTTTAATCCCAGTGTCCAGAAGGCAGAGACAAACAGATCTCTGTGAGTTCAAGGTATAGTAGCACACACCTTTAATCCCAATGCCTGGGAGGCAGAGACTGGTGGATCTCTGAGAGTTCAAGGATAGCCTGGTCTACAGAGTTATTCCAGATCAAAGATAAAGAGAACCTGTCTCAAAAAGCAAAAAGTTAAAAGTAAAAATAAACGAAATAAAGGTTAAAATAAAACTGCACAAAGATGGAAAATACACAGAAAATCTTGATACTGTATGCTATTATGCTCTCCTTGAATTGTTTTAATGGTGAGGAAGGAGCAACATCTGCTAAAAGATATTTGTTTATAAATGCTGCTGAACTAATCCAACATAGATATTTTGAAAATACCTTGACTTCAGAATTTGGATCTAAGGATACGATACTTTGGAAAAGAGATTCTTCTTTTGTTTTCACAGATGATGA